>NC_072738.1:160470798-160533298 GCF_026930045.1 Uloborus diversus
GGAGAATGATGCAGGGATCTCCTTTGAGTTGAGGGTAGAATATCTGCAACTTTAGGGGGTCCGGGGGTTTCTCCCCCGGGAAAATTTTTGAAAAATACACTAAAAAATTCTTCATTTTGAAGCCTTATATGGGATAATAGGAACTACAACATGAGGAAAGAAAAAAGGAAAACAAAAATTTCTTAAACTTTACACTCTTTTGCAAGCTAAGACAATACAAAATACAAACTGCTCGTGGTTCGACGAATCGTTGACATTAATCGATAGAGAGGAAGAGCGACGAGGGAGAAACGATGACGCATTGTCACTTGCTCACATCGACTCTCGGTATAATTAATTTTCTATCATCCCTTATCAACTCACCAACAAACGGAACACTGAATTAACTGAAAAACGATCAAGATTAAGATATGCTTTAAAAGAAATGGTGGAAATAACAGCTTAACCATTCGGACAAATCATACTTTATACAACTGATAGGAAATAAAATTGAAGCACTTTTCAAGCAGTATCAGAAACTTTTTAAATTATTTTCAAGGCCTCTAGAACAATTAAAATTATTCAAAGCAGTTCATTTGTACTTTCCAATCTCTGATATTTTAATACTTGATCGTATAGTTTTATATTCTTAGTAAGAAACCCCTGTTAGTCTGCACTACTTGTATTTTTAAATAACAACTGGTGCAGAAAACGAAAAGGAATAGAGGTAGTGTAGTAATTTTTCTCATGCGAAACAGATTGACAGTATGCAGTAGAAGTAATACAAAAGCAGGCAATAACAAAATAACTTTCAAAATACGGAATTCAGGTTTAAATAAATAGCAAAATGTGAACATGCTAGTCACGAAAATGTATCTCAAGCAAGCAATATGTTGCAGGAACGTCATAACCATACTTTTTTACATTTTTGATGCAGAATGTAGCGAGGAGCTGAATATGGCATATTTTGGCATCCCTTCTCCCCTCCTCGCATTTGAAGAAGTTTAAAATGCCCCAAGTTCTTTAGGGTTTTAAGCACGTGAAAATGAAATTCATTTTTAAAAGTATTTTTCCTTTTTTTTAGAATCGAATCATGCAATTTTATCGAGAGTTGGGGGCCCCCAAAGAAGCGGCGGACCTAGGTTATTATAGCTTGTTTAGCTTATAGGTAAATCCAGCACTGATTCTAATTAATGGTGACATAACTGTGCCCTTTTTAGATATGTAAGGGCGTTCTATGCACTTTGATAAGGAAACATCTTTCAAAGTGCCCCCCAATCGCCCCCTTCCCGTTTTTGCTCTAGAAACAACACTAGAACTAGTTTCAATTTGTATCACTGTACTCAAAACTAAATCAACTCACATTTTGAATCTTTTCATCGAACTGCGTCGCTTTGCCTATGTTTTGAATTTCGAACGCTGAAAATGCAAGCGCTTATATTTATAAGTCTTTTTTTTTTTTTTTTTTAAATTTCTTTACTCCTTTTTCATTTCACTAAAACTGTTTAGCTTTCAAAAAGAAGCAATTTTTTTTAACCTTGGAATTCACGCAAAAAAAGAAAAAAAGTCACATTTATTTTTGGTTCAAGGCGTCGATAGTGGGCTATGAAGATAAGGACAAGTAGAATTTCTCACTTCGAGTCACATCACTTTCACTGAATTCACTTCGATTGAAAACTATTAATCTTAACTATTAATCTTAACTATTAATCTTAACTCTAAGAGAAAGAATTCCTTCAAACTAAAAAGTTTTTTTTAAGGGGGAGGGGGATTTATCTTTATCTTAGGCCCGCTTCGCGGGCCCCTCAATCTCTCACGGGCCCCTGTGCAATGCATAGGCTTGCCCCCCCTCTCTCGACGGCCCTGCTGGGGAAATTAAATGTTTCTAAATTTGTGGCTTTTCCTATGCTACGGTTAATGTTAAATTGAGAGATCACTGAGCACCCTCTTAAAGTTTTAGTAAGAAGCTAAAACGTTTACAGCATAATGCTATTAGTAAGTCTAAAAAAATAGAGGGTGTTCTGGACACTAGCTGAAAAAAAGTTTTTTTGAACCACCCTAGGATAGAGGTGTCGGAGGTAAAATAACCGAACTCTGCTCCAACTTCGGGAATTTTAGAGCCTTCGACTCTGACTCCGCTAGCACTGGCAGAGTTGCGAATTTTGAGGGAAAATGACTGATTATTGCTCCCCGACCTTAGGAATTTTAAGCCTTCGACTCCTAACTTCTTTACTTAAAAGTTAGTCTGACTCCACGACTCTGACTCAGTTTTCATGGCCCTGATTCTTGTTGTACAATGAAAAGGGTTTCTTCTTTTACGCAATTTTTCGGAATTCAGAAACAAGTTTCTTTTTCTATGGGGTCGTTTCCGAAATTTTAAAAGTATTTTATTTTTCTGGAAGAACATGCTTAAAACATGGGATCTGACAATTTTTTAAGTAATTTCACAAAGTTAAATATTTCTAAAGAAAAAATACGTTAATCGGTGCGCTTTCATTGTTTACGCTTCAGCCGATGACATCACAAATGATGAAATGCCATTCAGTAACGCCATTCACAGATCACAATATTTAGATCGCATTTTTACTCACGTGTACGGGCAACGATATGGTTGATTGCAAGCGTGGGGCTTAATATTTAATACACTATACACTTCTGAATTATCATAAGCTGGAAACGTGGTAGACATATGCGCCAAAATACATCATTTGTGACGTCATAAAGACCACGCCTTTTTACAAAATCGGACACTTAAAAAAATTAGTTAAAAATCCAGCGTTGGGAAAATGAAAGTTTTTTCTCGTTCCATGTTTTTTTTTTTGAGCAATCACGATTGCTCATTGTTCTCACTTGACTGTTTTGATGTGCTATCATTTTATTTTCCCGCCAGCACCCTCTGCAGCACCTCCGTAGGCCGGCTCCTCACTATTCTACTCCTCTAGCGAAAACCGTCTCCAGGTTGCATCCATATGCTACACACACGCGCATACATACACAACTACACACACACACAAATACATACACACGTGCACACACAATTACATACACACGCGCACACACAAATACATACACACGTGCACACACAAATACATACACACGCGCACATACATACACATGCGCACATACAAATACATACACCTACATACATACACACGCGCACATACATACACATGCGCACATACAAATACATACACCTACACACATACACAAACACATACAAATACACACTCAAACACATACATACACACAAGCATACATACAGACACCTACACGTACATACCGACACCTACACATACACACACACCTACACACAACTACCCACACACTCATCACACTCATGCCTGCACACAGACACAAACACATATGCCTACACTCATACACATTCCCCACCACACAGAAACACTCATACACACAACTACCCACACACTCATACCGCGCATAGACACAAACACACATGCCTACACACACATACCCCCTACACACAAACACACATACCCGCCCCACACACACATAAACACATATGCCTACGTACACACACACACTCGTGATGGCGAAAAACATAACTGAATTCAAGAGGTCAAAATTCAAATTATTTTTTTTTCTTTCTTTTTTTTTTTCTGCTTGTTCTATCAATTTCAGTGACTAAAAGTAGTTTTTTTGACTGAAGGAAACAACCCATTGTAAAATGCCGAATAAACATAGACATCGTATTCTGATTCGGAATTCTCCGTCACTGAATATGCAAATGTCTGCCATTATTTTCGAATAAAGAGCCTCTGGCGAAATAACAATATATAACACAGATCTAATCCCCTTTTGTCTTAAAATATTTGCACATCACATTCTAAAGAATGTGGCAGTAAGAAATTCCTTTCCTTCTCAAAAACTATTATTTCCAGAAAAACTTTCCCGCCACTTGGAAAATAAACATCCTCAGTAGGATTAAACATTTTTGTCAACTGAAACAATTGGCTAAAATGGCACTTAGTGTTTAAGAAACGCAGTGATGCAAAATAGTATTTTTCAGTTAGATAATCTGTCTAAACAAGTTGGTTATTTCATTGTTCAATAAAACCAGATATAGTTAGTTCGAATTTTATGAATGAAAATTGCAGGGAAAATAAGCATTTTTTTAACGTTAAATAAGTTGACGTCAGAATGAGTAAATAAAATTTGACTTGACGATAATATTTCCGCACATAAACCTGCTCTTTTCTCGCGATACGTACTCTGCTTAAGTTTATTCTCTCTCTCTCTCTCCCCCCCCCCCCGTTTTTATTGTCGTAAAACCTTCAAATGAAAATAACAGTAGAAGTTCTAAACAGTAAGGTTTAAAAAGAAAAAGAAAAGAAAAGCTGCATCGTTAGCAGTTTTCTTGGAAGGACTTGCAATGATATTTTTAGTTGTTCCTTCAAGTTTTCTTTTACTCTTTCTTTCTCTTAAGAAAGAATTGCATTCAGTTATTTTGTAGTTCATCATTGTTTATGCGCTAACTACTTTATTTAGCGTTATAGCTTATTTATGTGGAATACTTAGAGTTTTGCCTGCGACTGGCAGTACTACACATTTTTAAGCCATTCAAAAATGGCCTTGAATAATCAAAAATCCTTCTTTTCGCGCATTTAGTTGTAATGCAGGGTAGCTAACCTTGGAGAAACAATTTGAGGATCATCTGTGTTGATTTTTAGGAGCATTTTGAAATTTTGCTGAGCAGCGCAACATTTTGCATAATATTCAATAACAAAATACTAAAACCACTTATCTGAAATTTATTTTTGAGTTTTGATAATTATTTCAAGCACTAAAATTTAAAAAAAAATATTAAAAAAATTATTTGGATTTTGACCTCTTGAATTCAAACTATGTTTTTCGCAATCACGAGCGTGTGTGTATGTAGGCGTGTGTGTTTGTGTTTATGTGTGTGGGGGGGGGGATTATGTGTGTTTGTGTGTAGGGGTATGCGTGTGTAGGTATATGTGTTTGTGTCTGCGTGCAGGCATGAGTGTGTGGGTAATTGTGTGTAGGTGTGTGTGTAGGTGTCTGTATGTATGCGTGTGTGTGTATGTGTTTGAGTGTGCGTATGTGTTTGTGTGTGTGTAGGTGTTTGTGTATGTGTGTGTAGGTGTTTGTGTGTGCTTGTGTGTGTATGTATGTGTAGTTGTGTATGTATGCGCGTGTGTGTAGGATATCAGTGCAACCTGGAGACGGCTTTCGCTATAGGAGCAGCATCGTGAGGAGCCGGACGAAGGTGATGCTGCAGAGAATGCTGGCGGGAGAATAAATCATAGGACATCAAAACAGTCAAATGAAAGCTATAAGCAATCGTGATTGCTTAAAAAAAAGCAGCTTTAAGCTCTTTGTTTTGCTTGATGACGCTCGGCCGGGAAATGCGGAGCAAAATAACGTTTTTGTGGAGCTGCGGATTTTGCTATTTTTGCGGAGCAGTTGACATCCCTGTTAATGCATTACATTTGATGCAATATGCACTAAAAGCTGCCTGAAAACTTGCTAAACCTAATATGAATAAATGCGAGAACAATTTAGGAGAAGCGGGCTGTCCTGCTCACTCAAATGAGCAGGAGCGTGCATGAAGGAAGGGAGGGGGGTACACCTACTGGTCCGGGCGCGAGCCTGAAGGGGGACCAATATTTATTAAAATGAGGGAGGGGGGAATTTATGTAGGAACGAAGAGGTAAACATAATGGAGGGGGCCAGAAAAATTCATTTGTGACTGGCAACTTAAAAAAAAAAAATAATAATTTGAATTTTGACATCTTGAATTCAAATTATGTTTTTCACAATCACGAGTGTGTGTATGTAGGCGAGTGTGTTTGTGTGTGGGGGGTATGTGTGTTTGTGTGTTGGGGGTATGTGTATGTGTGTAGGCATGTGTGTTTGTGTCTGTGTGCTGGCATAAGTGTGTGGGTAGTTGTGTGTATGAATGTGTGTGTGGAGAGGGTATGTGTATGTGTGTGTAGGCATATATGTTTGTGTCTGTGTGCAGGCATGAATGTGTGGGTAGTTGTGTGTATGTGTGTGTATGGTTTTGCGTGTGTATGTGTAGTGTCTGTATGTATGCGTGTGTGTATGTGTTTGTGTATGTGTGTGTAGATGTAAGTGTGTATGTGTGTGTATGTGTTTGTGTGTGTGTGTATGTGTTTGTGTGTGTGTGTATGTGTTTGTGTGTGTGTATGTGTTTGTGTGTGTGTATGTGTTTGTGTGTGTGTATGTGTTTGTGTGTGTGTATGGGCGTGTGTAGTTGTGTATGTGTGCGTGTGCGTGTGTAGTTGTGTGCGTGTGCGTGTGTAGTTGTGTGCGTGTGCGTGTGTAATTGTGTATGCAACCTGGAGACGGCTTTCGCTATAGGAGCAGCATCGTGAGGCCGGTCAACGGTGATGTTGCGGACGGTGCTGGTGGGAAAATAAATTGATAGGACGCGCCAAAAACAGACAAATGAAAGCAATAAGCAATCGTGATTGCTCAGAAATGTGAAATCGGATAATATCTTTCGATCGCGCAATAAGCCTAAAAATTTTCAAAAAAGGAAAATTTTATGTTTTTTTTACGAATGTTTAAACAAAATTTGTGTCAATGGTTTTTTTAATGCTCTAATACGGAAAAGTTGCGATTGGTACAGCCTTGAAAAATTCAAAAGAAATATTTAAATCGAATAATATCTTCTAATTTAGAAACAAGCCTAAAAATACGAAAAATTTGAGAATTTCAGCTTTTTTCTGTGATTAATAAAAAGTCCCTTTTTTTTTCTCTCTTTTTTTGTAATATAGGGAAAACCCTTTTAAAAATCAATATATTACGCATTAACAATCATTTATTTCTCGAGTTTGAAGGTATCTTCTAACTATGTAGAATTCCCATTTTTTATTAATATCCAATTTCAGATAATAGAAAATTATAAAATGTTTACTAAAATTTCTACCATTCAGTACACAAGTCTCATTGTTTTAAAGTGTTATTTGTTGAATCTAATTTATAATCAGATTTTTTGTAATCTGAGGCATAATTTGATCTGGATTTCAGTGTTACTCTTAGGTAACCATCTCTTGATTTTAATTCGCAAACTTTAAGCGAAGCGTCCGTCACTAGCTTCACGCAGCTTTCAACTGCTTGCGTAATGGCGGGGAAATAATTTTAAATCCAAATCTAGCGTAGTACCTGTTTTAATAAAATATTTACTACTTCGTTAGTAACTTTTCGAAGTCATGCTCATACTTCAATTTGTTGCTTTCCTATGAATTTTCAAATAGGCTCAATGACTTTTCGGATACCCAGTATAATGTTGGAGTTATTACAGGGTGTCCAGCAAAGGACTCCCTGGTTTCAAAATTAAATATCTCGAAAACCAAGGACGATATTGGAATAAAATAAACTGTATGTTTATTGGGAAACCCATAAAAATCATATACAGGAATACGGAAATTAGTTTAAAAAACTGCCAACAGGTGGCGCTGCACAATATAATTGCAATAGAAGTCTCCATAAATAGTGCTGTGAAGAGGTTTGTTGTTTCAGCAGTAGTTTAGTCTTTCAGATATGCTTATTGTCCGTTTTTCACTAGTTGAGACTTGGCCACGCCCCCAACACGTGGTATCGGAAGATTCTATATGCGTCTTTTGGGGATGAGGCTTCAGACCAACACTGAGAAAGGTTGCAATTGGTCATCGTTATCGCGCTGTAAGAATACGAGTGTTCTATAATTTTCTAAGAAATTACCTCCCACCTTCTTTCCCGAAAAAAAGGTGTGCTACTAAGACAATTGTTCGACTTAAAAGTATTTTAAGATTTGCAGTGTATTTCTATACGTTTTGGGTTAAATTATCATTGATTTTGCGAAGGAAATCCTAAACTTTCTGTCTTTCACGCTAAGTAAACATTTTCTGAAAACACGGTGAACAGTTGCAGGTGAAATTGGAAGGAAAATTTTTCCTTCTATTCTGCTGAAACTTGCACAGCTCTCAAACGTGGGTTTTTCATAGGTATTCTAATTATAAATCTCTAATCGCATATTGTTAACTTTGCTGGTCAACCATTTCTCACCTTATTTTCGATCCGATTTTCTTCTTTAAAGCGTTTATTCAATATTACACAGTGCTTAGGGATAAATGAACTACTTTTGCAATATTTCGAACTGTTTTACTTCGAATATAATGAAGAATTAATGCGTTTTTGAATTGTGTTTGTTGTTACTTTGCGAATACGAGTCATTTTTAAAATAATACGTAGATTTGTAAAGTGAACAAGCAAAAATTAATGTCAAAAGATTTTTTAACTATAACCGTATTGAAAAAATAACAAAAAAAAAAAAAAAAGAAAGAAAGAAAGAAAACGACAGACGATAACTTTAATTTCGAATTTTTCTGAAAATATTTCTCTGTCACCTCATTTTTGGCCCATTTTAAACAGTCAATATTTTGTAAAAAAAATGTTGAATTGATGTAATCATGTAGAGACAGTATGAAAAAGTATTGAACTACTAGTTCGATTCCTAGGCACTTCATTTTTAACCATACACATTTAAAGCCTACGAACAATTTTGGAAGCCTCAGTAGGTAAGTTGCACTCTGTGTGACACATTTCAATACTTTAATACTATTTTTTTTTCCAATATGGCTTTTATTCTTCAGAAATAAAAAAGGAACAAAACAAAAATTAAAGCTTTTTACATGCCAATATGGTTATCTACAGAATAATTGAATAAGTGCCTGAAACAACGTTTTATGTTACTGTTTTAACCTATTTATTTTTGTAAATACGAAAAAATAGACATGCTTTTTTAATTCAAGTTTTTTCGATTACTCTAAAAGTAATTCAGTTCTTCCAGTACTTTTACGGAACAGCGTTACGTGTGGGGATCATAAAATAGGCAAAAGTTTGTTGCCCGTATTCTAATACAGATCCGAACAAGGACGGACACAATGGAGGGGCGATGGGGCGACCGCCCCTTCCTTGAGTCGAGATGCAGAACTCTTCCACGGCATGTCTTTGATACTGAAGTTGAAAATTGTTTTAGCCTATCTTCAATAGTTTGACGAAGCTCTTGCTGTCTGGAAAATGAAAGTGTAGCACATATCTTATTCTTAACACATTACTGATAGAGATCTGAACTTTGTATAGGAAGTATTTTAAAGTTCCAAAAACTCAATTTTAGAAGATTTTAGATGATATTAAATAGGGTTATAGGGTTCAAGTGCTCTTCTCAGGAAAGTTTGGAAAATTGAAGCCCCCCCCCCCCCAAAAAAAAAGAAGAACTTTAATGGGACACCTTTGATGGCGTTAAGGTAAGGGATGGGGTTTGGTACACTCCTCCGCAATTTTGTAGAAAAGGAAGTCCCTCCCTTTCCCAAAATAACTGAAATGAGACGATCTTTCATGGTGTTTGGAAAAGGGGGGCGGAGGTTTGCGAATTTATAAAAGGGTAAGGGTGTGAAATCAATCGCCCCCTCCTTGAATAGTTTCTGGATCCGTCCCTGGCTCTGAATGTAAAATGCGTTATTTTTATCAAGAAACGTTGCTATAGTCAACCTATTCAGTTGTTCAACATATCCCACACTGGCAAGGAAACTGACTCAACCACAAGAAGAAAAAAAAACAGCAATGGAGAAAATTAAGGTTTGACGCAATAGTAATTTTAAGTGATTTAGTCTCAAACATTACAATATGCGCAGTCAACTTATTATGTGATGTTTATTAATTAGTTTTTGAAGTATAGATACATAATGCATACTTTAAGCTCGAAAAATATTCTTCCAAATTATGAAATTTTAATGATGTGTCATTATTGATGAAATCGTTTCTACGCCCCCCCCCCCCCCGCACCATTTAGGTGAGCTAACTTTGCGGTTTTTGTGTCGAGAAAAAGCACTAAATTTAGATTTTAAATCAATAGCCGGTACGGTTTTCCCAGATTTTGAATTGTGTCACTTTCCTTGCCGGAGTGCGATATGATTCTTTATTAAAAACATACATGATCATAAACAAATTGTGACTAGAGCTATCCAGGAAGGAGGAGGGGGAGCCGGTCTTTTCCCTTAAAACAATTGTTACTGCGATTTTGGTGACTTAGAGCAAACCTAAGGAGTCGTTCACAAATGATGTCACGCTTGAAAGGGGTAGGGAGAGAGGGTTCGGGGTTCATGAACTTCGGACAGTTAGTCTCAAGGGGGAAGGAGGGGATTATAAGAAATATGACTTCACATATTTTGGTCCAAATAAAAGCGTTCGTTATAGCAATATGTTTATCGAACATTGCGTGAGATGTGACGAGGGGAGAGGCTAAGGTGAAGTGTAACGTCCTTTATGGACAATTCGTGTTTACGTTAGGCTACTGTGTACTGAAGTGTTATAACTAACTTCGTTTCTGCTCCCCCCCCTAGAAAAAAAATTGGTTAGCCCCTCCCCCCCCGCGCTGGGAAATACTCGCCCTGGGGGTAGTCGTCATGTCTTAGGACGGCCTTACCCATGAACCTATAATTTTAAAACAGTATTCAAACCAAAGACACTTTTTATAACGCATCGCAAATTATTACATATTTCTAAACATTAATATTCATGCAATACTTAGAGAAATAGCCTTGATTTTAATAGTCAATTGCTTTAAATATTTCAGATTGATTTTTTATTGTTTTCTCATTTACTTTTATTTCTCACATGTAAATCCTTTCTGGAACAATTGCTCAGTCCCCGCCTTTGGTTCAACCAAGTTTTTTTTTTGGGGGGGGGGGGGAGAGGGGGGGACAACTTTTGTTCGAATAATGTTTTCATCATTTTTCAAAAATAACTGCTACTGTAGATCTACTGACTGTATATCCGCTCTATATGATCTGAAATTTTGTACAATCCATACAGATGCATCAAAAAGACCCAACCCGTAAGAGCTACTGAGTCACCCCCCCCCCCTCAAGAAAAGGGAGAGGGAGATGGAGAGAGATATTAAGTCTTCAAAACGAACGCAACCGTTAAGCATTTCAATGCCACAGTCTGTGTAGCAATGAAGTTTTCCTGTCCCCCCCCCCCCCTTTTTTTTTCATCAGCGCACTTGCAATTTCGAATATAGGACGTTAGTGTTTAAAAGGATATCGTTCAAAATTCAGAAAACCTATCCTTAATAGAAATGTTTCATTCGGAAAACAAAATACCTTACTTTTTTTTGTAAATACAATATTTTTGTTCTGAAATTTTCAGTTTAAAAAGTGTAGATTCCCCGTAGACGACAATTACGCGAAGCTAGAAACGAAAGAACACAAAGACATTTTTACAAATTTAAATGCCCGCCAAATGTAGGGTTGTCTCAATTGAAAGCGGTAGCGATCACCCCCCCGCGCGTAACTTAGCTTTGCTTTCGGGAAGGCGTTCCGAAGTCTCTTCTCCTCATGAACGCACAATACATATACGCTAGAAAGTATCGTCAACCTCTTCGCAGCACTATTTATGCAGACTTTTATTGCAATTACAGTGTGCAGCACCGCCTGTTGGAACTTTTTAGTACTAATTTACAAGTTCCTGTAAATGATTTTCATGGGTTTCACAATAAACATACCGTTTATTTTATTCCAATATCGTCCTTTGTTTTCGAGATATTTAATTTTGAAACCAGTGAGTCCTCTGCTGGACACCCTGTACATACACCACACCTCACCACTTGCATTACAAAATGAAGACAGTCTTGGGACTGGCGGACAGAAGCTATGCTTTTATTGAAAACCACAAGCTTATAATTTTGAAGGTATATTGAAGCAATTAAGTTAAAATTTTCAAAGTTGAATTTATCATTTCAACACTATCAACTTCAACATAAAAGCTTATGTCACTTAATAAAAACATAGCTGTTGTCTACCAGTTTAGCAACTACCCCCCTAGATATTAAGGGGTCACAGTACCTTTCAAACATGTTTCTTAAATTTAAGTAAATTTTATGTATCTTTGAAACCATAGCATGCATACTTATTTCGTAATCAATAACTTATTTTCAAAATTTAAAAAAATAATGCTTAATTTTTTTAAAATTCAAAAAATTGAGGAAAATTTTATTTTTTTTAAAAATTCCTAAGGTTTTTTTTTTTGCACTATTTTTTAAATTTTTTTTGCTAAACGATCACTATAATCATCTCTAAAAATCTGTGCATTCATTTGCTTATGAGTTTATTAGAAAATTTTCTGTGATTAATTATGTAAAAAATCAAGGTTTTTTTTTAAAAAAAATAATTGGTTTTTAAAGGTTTAACATGCTCTAAACATTTGAGTAATTTATAAAATGCTTATCCAATGCACAGTTTTGTCAAATATGTTATCCCAATTGCAAAAAGTATTACTTTAAAGCTGTATCTTTCATAGAAAAAAATCCTTAGGGATTCTAATGACATGAAAACAAAAAAAACCATCATCGAGAAAAAGCAGTTCAAAGTTCTTTTTCATTTTACTCAGTTCATTCCAACTAAAACAATAGATCGTCGCTTATGTAGCGACACGTCCGCCATCTTGGGGCTAAACAATGCTGTCTTCGTGTGTCTCTTATAACGAAGTAGCGTGTTTTGCTTCTTGGGTGTGGTGCTTCTTTATTGAGGGTTGACATAGAGTTAACAAGAAACCACAATCAAAAAACTACTCTCTACTTCACCATAACAGACGTAGGAAGAAAGCACCGTTTAGCTCCAAGATGGCGAAGGTGTCGCTACTTATTCTACGATTCAGGGCTTTAATTCCGACCGCCAACGTCTTAAGAGCCATTGTCTGTAAGGATCAGGCAGGTTGTGATTGTTGACATTTTTAATTTTCTTTATTTTTGCAAATGTTGTTCCTTATCATGAATGTAATGTTTGTGCAAAATATGAGCTTTGTCTGCCTTACCGTTTTTGGGAAATTAATTTTTTTAATTTAGGGGGCGTGGCACATTTTTGCGTGTTTTTCAAATTTGCAGATTTTAAAGTTCTTGTTGCTTAAAGCGCCCCTATAATGACATGGATTTTTAAATTCTATACTATTATATGGTCTTCTTAGATACAATTACAGCTGTCAAATCGGTGTCACTACGAGGGCGACGGCCACGAACTCCGTTTAAAAATGACCGAAAATGAATTTTTTTCTATATTCAAGGCCAATTTTCTCAAAGCGCCTTCATGATGACACCAACATTTTTAGATCATTTTCTAGCCACACTTACATACATCAAAAATATGTATCAAAATCGGTGTCACTATAAGGGCGCCAGAAGATATTGGAACTTTTATTCGATAAATTTCACAAAAAACAAAAAAAATTTAAAATCTAACTACAACTGTCGCCCTCATAGCAGAGATCTGATACTAAATCAGGTTGATAACCAACATGTTTGTCTAACATTTGCATAAAAAAAATCGGTGTCACTCTTATTATTTTTGGAAATATAATCGTTCGAAGTTAGTACGTTATGGCGTTTTTTTATATTTATTTATTTAATCTTTTCACCCCCAGATAGTTTTTTTGAACATATTTATTTTTAATTTAATACAAAAATGTGTATCTTTTAACATAAATAGCTTTGGGCAGTAAGAGCGTCTTTTTCTTGAATGGAAAATGCCCGTTTTGATATAGGTACAGGAAGATGTATTGTGCATAATATGTCTAGATTATCATACCTATACTCATCTTGTTTTTTCGGCCAAACAAATCTATTTATTCCAATTGTTCTTGACATACATTTGACCTCAACTTGCAAATGGATTTTATACGAAAGATGTATAGAGAGAAGCTCTTACAAACATCTTATATAAATGCTTCAAATTTTCAACTAATAAATACCCCTGCATTGCCAAAAGTTCAATTTAATGAAATTTTATGGTCCCTATCTTTACGAGCTCAGTTCAAGTTCACTTCAAAGCAGAAGGAGTATTTATAAGAACAATTTACGATTGGTGAAAATACTGGGAAAAAACAACATCCCTGTCAAGTTGCACACTTGATGAGAAATGCAGTTCGTAACGGGGAAAAAAACTGTTCGTTGCTTCAGAGTATTGTACTATGAAACAAATCCTATCCTTTTTTTTCGATGGAAGAAACAAAAAAACGAATGCATTCTCAATGCATCAAATGAGAATATTGAAGAAAGCGAACATTCAGAATCTGAAACTGAATTTGAGGATAACGTAGACCAAAACGAAGAAAACATTAAGAATCAAGTCAAATCAATTTCAGAAAGACGGTCATCTCTTATTGAAGACTGCTAATTTTGTAGCACTAAAGCATGGGAAAACATGGTATCCCAGAAAAAGAGTAGAAGTTGACCATTTGCAAGTTTATGTCAAAAGCATGTCAAGAACAATTGGAATAAATAAATTTGCTTGACCGGAAAAAACAAGACGAGTATTGGTATAATAGTCTATACATGTTATGCACAATAGATCCACCTGGTACCTATATCAAAACGGGCATTTTCTATTCAAGAAAAAGACTCTCTTGCTGCCCAAAGCTGTTTATGTTATAAGGTACACTTATTTGTATTAAATTAAAAATAAATATGTACAAAAAAAAAATCTGGGTGTGAAAATATTAAATAAATAAATATAAAAAAACGCAATTACGTACTAACTTGGAACGATTATATTTCCAAAAATAATAGGAGTGACACCGATTTTTTTGTACAAATGTTAGACAAACATGTTGGTTATCAACCTAATGTAGTATCAGATATCTGCTATGAGGGCGACAGTTGTAATTAGATTCTAAATATTTGTGTTTTTGTGAAATTTATTGAATAAAAGTTCCAATATCTGCTGGCGCCCTTATAGTGACACCGATTTTGATACATATTTTTGTTGTATGTAAGTGTGGCTAGAAAATGATCTAAAAATGTTGGTGTCATCATGAAGAAGCTTTGAGAAAATTGGCCTTGAATATAGAAAAAAAATCATTTTCGGTCATTTTTAAACGGAGTTTGTGGGCGTCGCCCTCGTAGTGTCACCGATTTGACAGCTGTAACACTATCTAACAAGACCATATAGTAATATGGAATTAAAAAATCCATGTCATTATAATGGCGCTTCAAGCAACAAGCACATTAAAATCTGCAAATTTGAAAAACCGGCAAAAATGTGCCACGCCCCCTAAACAAAAAAAATTGTTTTCTCAAAAATGGTGAGTCAGACAAAGCTCAAATTTCGGATTTACATTACATTTATGATAAGGAACAACATATGTGAAAATAAAAAAAATTAAAAATGTCAACAATCACAAATGCTTTAAACTGCCTGATTCTTACAGACAATGGCTCTTAAAAACACATCACTAGTTAGAGTTAAAACTCTGCTTTCTAAAACACACAGGTGAGCAAAGATTTTACTTGAACGGGTTCGAGTACTTTTAACACGCTAACTACAATGGTTTCAAAACCACGTCTATTTTTACTTCCTTTTACAAAA
This sequence comes from Uloborus diversus, assembly GCF_026930045.1. Lineage (NCBI taxonomy): Eukaryota > Metazoa > Arthropoda > Arachnida > Araneae > Uloboridae > Uloborus > Uloborus diversus. Next base: position 160,486,185 of record NC_072738.1, read on the forward strand.
AAGGAAGTATTGTATTCGCGAAAAAAATTTCACTCAAAAATCGGCTTTAATTTCCATTTTTCTCACCCCCGAATGAATGTTGAGTTTTTTTTTCCGACTCGATCACACGTGGATATATGCCTAGAAACGTACAGACACCCGAAATATCCATTTTGACTACCCCCGAGTTAATTACAACGAATTCTCTCGTGACTTCCGTATGTACAGTCATAGAAAAAAAAAACGAAACACTCGATCGTATTCAAAGACTATTGATACTAGAGACACGTGTAAGGTGTCATTGTTTCAGGAATAAAAAGTTCTACATAATTATGGTAAAAAATTGTTGTTAAGGGGTCGTCTTCATATTAAAACGAGCATCAACTTCAAAATTTTCAATGAGAACCCCCTTTTTTTATCACATATTTGTAATCAGCATCTTTTTTTAACTTTGTATACAAAGTTTTGTTTAATTCGATCCAGCCGTTACTTCAGAATCGAGTTTTGAAAAATTCCTCTCGTAATGTTAAAGCGTATTTTGATATTTTTACTCATAACACAAAAACTAGATTAGGCACGGCAAAGATTGTTTTTTTGTATCAAAATATGAATCGACCCAATAATAAAAACATCATTTATAACGCCCAAAATGTAATTTTAGTTTTTTTATGAATTATTTTAATATTTTTTGAAAAAAATATGATCTGAAACCATATTAAATTTTAACAGAAAAACAATCTAGAAGAGCTTTTATGAGGGAATCCAAAATTTGAGCTCAAAATATTCAGTAGTTTTTGCGCTATGCTTAAAAATTCCTTTTTTCCTACTTTAGGGGACCGTATACTTTTTTAAAACAGAAATTATGAAAGTTGGTTTCTTCGTAAAAAAAGAAAAAAATTGTTCAACAAACTAAGCAAACCAATTATAACGTGGTTTTTCTACATTAGAGTTACGCCTATGAATTTTTTAAATGCATAAATTTATTCGCTGTCTCTGCAGAAGAACAACACAATATTGCAACCGTCAGTTTTTTGTAGATATCGTTCAGACGTCAATGTGTAAATAATGCGAAACACTACTTCATTGTCTAATAAAAGAATATTTTATAGAACTTTTTAAATCAAAAGCTATACTTTAAATACTTCTGTTTTTTTTTTTTTTATTTATTTATTTTTATTTTTTTTTTCCTGAGTTTAGCCATTGCCTTTTGTAAAACAATAACTCAAATAATATATATATATATATATATATATATATATATATATATATATATATATATATATATATATATATATATATATATATATATACATATATATATATATATATATATATATATATATATAAATTTGAATTTTTGGCATCTTGAATTCAAATAATGTTTTTCGCAATCACGAGCCGTGTATGTGTATGTATGCGCGTGTGTGTTTGTGCAAGCGCATGCGTGTGGGTGCGTGTGTGTGTATGTATGCATGTGCGTGCGTGTAGGCGTTCGTGTGTGTGTGTGTACGCGCGTGTGCGTGTAGGCGTTCGTATGTGTGAGTATACGCGCGTGTGTGTATGTGTGAGTATACGCGCGTGTGTGTAGGCGTTCGTGTGTGTGTGTATGTAGGCATGAGTGTTTGTGTCTGTGCAGGCATGAGTGTGTGTATGTGTGTGTGTAGGAGTGCGTGTATGTGTGTGTGTAGGAGTGCGTGTATGTGTGTGTAGGAGTGCGTGTATGTGTGTGTGTAGGAGTGCGTGTATGTGTGTGTAGGAGTGCGTGTATGTGTGTGTGTAGGATATTGACGCGACCTGGAGACGGTTTTCGCCAGAGGAGCAGCATCGTGAGGCGGCCGGCCGACGATGGTGCTGCGGAGGGTGCTGGTGGGAAAATAAAATGATATCACATTAAAACAGTCAAATGAAAGCAATAAGCAATCGTGATTGCTCAAAAAAATTAACATGCACAACTTTTTCACAGAAACATACAACAAAACCCCAGTGTCTTGCCAGTCATGTTGCAATAGAGTGTAGAATTAGTGGCTCTTCCCGGTGATAATTTGCTAAAAGGAAAAATTATTGCCTTGTCTAATTCGGGAAAAAGTACTCGAAAAATTGCCGACAGTGTGAAGTTTCTCCTTTAACAGTATCCAAATGGGTCAAAAAATAATAATTGCTCTCAGATAAGTTTACTGGTTTTTAGGAATTATTTTTTTTTTGTATAGAGTTTGAATAATTTTCAATGTGTTAGGATCTAGGAGAGGAAATCTCAATCGCACTAGTGGGCCGCGTGCTTTGAGCTGTATTCAGCACAAAAGTAGTAGTTGTGGCTAATTGTGAACTTTTTTTTTTTTTTTTGACTTCGTCACAGATTTAACAAAACATTAATTTGCGTGTTAGATTAAGTTGAGTTTTTGTCTATTCTTAATTATAATTTAAATACTATTTTTCTATTTACTTTCTCGGTCATTGGCGTGCATTTCACATTAAAATAATTCTCGCAAGACAATGATAAAATTTCAAAATATTTTCTTCTCTTTTGAACAACATGGAAAAATATCGTCAAAGAAAGAAAGTCAAAAAAAATATTGTTATCAACTAATGGGTGCCTATTTTATTAAATGTATCTTTTTCAGAATCCAATATCTGGATATTCGGCTCCAACTTTGTGACACTGGAACTAATTCCACTTCCTGTTCGTATTCTTTGAACACACAACGGGCCACATGGACCAACGTCGCGGGCTGAATGCGGCCCGCGTCTTCACTGCGAATTGGTTTTCCCATTCCATGGCTGCTGTGAGTCCTAATATTGAACACAACAGCCGTGAACGAGATTTAACCGAACAACGTAGCAGGTGTCATGTCATTGAAGCCGAGAGTGCCTAAAAACTGGTGGATGAAGAAAATTTATCTCACCAGTGAGATGCCGTAAACATACAGCAGATAAATTTACTTTGCCTACCAGTTTATTCGCACTCTCAGCTTCAATAAGATGACTTCCGCATCCCACACGCTTAGTTCCGATTCCAGTCTGCGAAATATGAAGCGAGGACGAAATCGTAGCTTCTGGATAGTTCAACCCGCCTGTCGGGTATGCTGCCTATAGAATTGCTATAGGTGCGCCAGCCTGATGCTGTAGACAATGCTAGTGTGCAAGTATATAGTGCGCGAAACAATATCAAATAAAGCTAAGTTTTGTTTGTAATGTTAGAAAATCGGAGAAATGACAAGAAGTCAGATTTCCGTTCACCTTGGTTAAAATTAAGATGACTTTTTTTTTTTTTTTTTTTAATTACGGGTTGAACCATCTCGAATCTCGTTGCTAGAAACAGCATTGGGAAATTACTTTCCTAAATTGGTTTTAAGAGATGTTACATGTTTAACTAAAACCGCCGATTGTGTTATGTCTTTTTAATAATACCACGCATTATGATCTTTCGCATAAATTAGGATTTGAAACAAATTCTCTTTTTTTGATCACAAAAAAACCTCTAGAACAAATTCTGTGTTTGTCCACTGGGTTAATTCAAATAACCAAATTTTTCCTAAATAAAGTTCGAGTATAAAGGGTTTGCTCATTAACGGGTATTTATATTCTCCTGTTTCTGCTTTATTTTTTAGATTGATACTTCGTTCATTTTATGTATTTAGAGCAAGTTTTCACGGAATAAATGGACCTTGCTTCGCTCGAGTCTCCAATCTATTTAATGCTGCGTCTTCCCACGTTGTGCGGTATATTTTTTATATTTTTGTGTGCGATGGCTCAAACTTCTGCCGATGTTCTGCGATATTAAAAACGCGCAATTCCATTTTACAATCAAAGACTTTTTATTCATTCCAAAATAAACCTGTAACATAGGTGCAACATTTATCAAACATATTCACATCATGTTTCTAGGTATGAAGTTGAATATTTACATTTCTATGAGGCTTGAATGGTTATATGAGCAATCCAATAGGTTTATATTAGGAAAAGTCAAAAAGTTCCATTACTTTTAATTTGTCATTATTCGGTTTACTAAAGAACGATCTATACGATGGACTAGCCAAACCTCATCCGTCTTTCTTAGGTTAATGCAGATAGACAAAAATCAGTAAATATTTTTACTTTTTTTTTTCAAAAAAAAAAAAAAAAAAAAAAAAAAAAAACGACCGTAAATCCCTTTTTGCCGCAACATAATCGGCTAAAAAGTATCGGATTACGTAAGAAAAGAGAACTTCAAAAAAGCATGAGTTGAGCTGGATAATCTCGATCTTTTCATTGTTCACCTTCCGTTACTTGATAAACCGTGACCTTGAAAGAAGCGTTTTCAATGTGGGGATGGTCCCTAAAACGTTTTTCGTTAATAACTCCTGTTCTACTGCATGGAATGCAGTGAAATTTCGTATCCTGGTTGTATTTTGCGGTCTAAACATAATTATGTAGCAAAAATTAGGGGTTCCCATTTGAAAATCAAGAGTTGGTGCTCATTTTGCTTTGTATATGGTCCCTTATCAAAATTTTACCTACGTAGTTTTAAAGAAGACTTTAAACTAAGTCGGATGACATCTTTTTTTCCTTTCTAGCATGAAAAATGGCCGAATAATTAAAAGTGTTTCGTTTTTTTTTTCTATGACTGTACGTATGTATGTGCGTATGTATGTGAGTATGTGAGTATGTGTGTATGTATCTCGCATAACTCAAAAACGGTATATCCTAGAAAGTTGAAATTTGGTACGTAGACTCCTAGTGGGGTCTAGTTGTTCACCTTTCCTTTTGGTTGCATTCGGATGTTCCTAAGGGGGTATTTTGCCCCTTTTTGGGGGAAATCATTGTTAATTTCGATGTAAACTCAAGTGGTGTTATAATTTGTCGGACACTTGGCGATTTTTCGCCAGTCTTTTGGTCGCCAATTTTTGTCGCCAACTTGGCGACAAATTTGGCTTATTTTTTTAAAATTTGGTTTCAATTTGTCCACTGTTGGTGATATTTAGAGAGTAAACAATTGAATCACATTAAAATTGTCAATGATGGGGAAATGACATTAAATTGGAGTAAAAGGAAGTCAAGTGATGCACACATCAGCTCGTTTCAAAATGACTTTTCTCTCATATATCATTAATTTCCACATCAGACCGTGAAATATTAGAATGCAACCCTGTCTGCGCAGTTATTTGATTTTTCTCTGTCCATTCTCACAGACAGAGGGGAAAATACTACCCTTAATGTGTTCAGAGAATTCAATTTCGTGACGAAAAATGCGATTACTCCCAAATAATTTTCTTTTATTTTTATTTTTGCAATTATTTTTATTTAACGCGGCTTCGAACCTTTGTTCCTTGCGACCCCTATCATTACGCAACCGTTTCAGCTCACCCTTCACGCCCCCTGCCAAAAGCAAGAACTGATCTGCCTGTGTTTTTCTTTTTATGTCATTAGAATTTGATCCTCCTTGGTTTTTAGGCTACTGTTTCACTGCCACCCACATAAAGACAAAAGTAAAATGCAACTGTAACTGCCGACTGCCGTTCATATTTAGGACCCGATTTTCTAGAAGGCTCGAGATTCTTTAACTTCCCGTCAGAATTCCATCAAAAAATGCTTGTTTCTGTTTGTTGTTTTTGTCAAAAATGTCTGAAAAACTGAGATTAATTACTCCAGTTTCTGTTTTCAAATCTATATCTATATATATACTAATATTATAAAAAGAGAGAGAGTGAGCAGATTTATGTATGTTTATATGTTCGAGGTAATCTCCGGAACCTTTGCAACTATTTGAAAAATTCTTTCACTATATGAAAGGTGCATTCTTACTGAGTGACATAGGCTGTAAATTATGCATATACGTTCTTATAGTAATTTTTTAAACCAATAGTTTGTCTTCGCCACCAGTTTATGTTTCGTTACGTTTTATTGTTATAAACGTAAAAACATTCACCGTTTGTTCTGCATCCGCAGTGACAGAAGAGTCGAAGCTTCTATTTCAACCAGGGTTGCCAGACGTCCCGGATTTCGAAAAATTGTCCCGCGTCCCGGGGAACTTCCATACGGAACGGCCAAAGTCCCGTGTTCTAGCTAATAACAATATTTTACGAAACGAGACATAATTTTATTGGAAAAAAAATAAAGTAAAAGAAAAAATGTGAAATAGAGAGGCAGCAAACGCAAAAATTGTTTTCGTTTAATTTGGTTTGTATGTTTTTGTTTTGGCGGCAGACAATGAAGCTTACTCATTCAGGTTTTCCCATTGGCTGGTGTGGCATTAAAAACAAGTTTTGTTCCACGATTCCTTTCATTACTATTTCAGATAAAGTAGTCATATTTAACAAGAAAAATTTTCGATTGCACCGTTTCTCTTTAGCAAACGCAAGTCAAAACCTAATTAGTGCCTGTTCCTATCAACGTTGATCTGTATGCTGAACATCGTTATATTGCTTGCTTTATTCTCAGAGATAGAGTTCCTCCAAAATTGTGCTCACCCATAAACATACAGAGGAATCTTCCGAAAGCTTTTAAAACATGGTTGTTTATCACCTTAAAAATTCAGCAGAACCAGTAATTGCGCTCAATCTGAAAAAGATCCCCCCCCCCCATTTTTTTCATTTATAGAAACCTGTACAGTATTTACTGTTCTTAAATCTGGCAACCCTGCTTTCAACTGAATGCTGAGGGATGGAATCAGGTGTAAAATAAAATCAAGGTGTCGGTTATCAACCGCCGAAATATTTACATGTGTTTGAGGCCGCAAAGTATAAGGTACTGTCCACCTCTGGCAAATTGAGCTCAGTTGGCCGGCGGATTAAACGCTTCCATTTTCCTGAAATACGGGTGAGGAAAAACGGCTGAAGGTCAAAAGGTTTGCTGGTAGCCCAACTCTGCACTAACAATTCCTCTTCCTACTGTTAGCTCTCCTTGAAAGAAACGGACTTGCTCAAGGCCACAGCTTAATTTCTCATAGGCGGACAGTATAAAGCATTCTATTAACTTTGGACACAGCGAATCATTAAGAGTCGCAGAATGTTCATACATCAAAAAAGAAAAAATTCTTAACGAATTGTGACTGAGATTCGCTTTGAGTAAATTAGTATTTGAATTCAACTAGTGCAGGCAGACGATATTAATCCGTGTTTCCAAAACTTGTAATTTTGCATGCAGTTCAGGCTACCGTTTGAGGGTTTTTTTTTATCCATGCTATTATAAGGAGAGAATATTTATTATGTATGTTTATATGTTTCGGGTTAGCTCCGGAATCACTGCACCTATTCAAAAAATTCCTTCTTTGTATGAAAAGAACATTCTTATACACATCTACAACCCAAATTAAAAATAATAGAAAACTTCAAATTTTTTGGAAAAAATTTTATTCTAACCAAATATAAGTGCAAATTAGGTATTTAAATGAACGTGCCACCTTTCTTAGACCTTAAAGTGTGCATTTCATTTCAAATATATATACTCAGATAAAAATAATCATAGAATAATCTAAAAGTTTATAGTGATGAAGGTTTACATTGAGTCAAAAAATTAGAATATTCGAATTAAAGAGGGAAAACACTTTAAAAAAAAAAAGCAATATCAATACTAGAATTCGTCAATTTTTGCTGGATTCAATGCTTTAATCCTTTCACACACGGGTTCTACCACCTGTTTACATTAATGGTTTCTGACACTTTTTCCATACCCTCTTCAATGCGGCAACGAGCTCAATTTTATTGGCGGGCACCAGGTCTTGAACCGCTTTCTTTAGATTTGACAGTACCAAAAATTCTTGATCGTATTGAGATTGGTAGAGTTGCTTAACCAGTTTAATACCGAAATTTCTCTTTCTGTTTAAAATCTATGAGTCGATTTAGATATGTGACACGGAGTAGAATCTTGCTGAAAGATGAAATGTGTCACTAAATGTGTAACTGCTCTGCCTGAGATGAAATATCATGCAGTATTATTGATAAACAGTGGAAGTCAAGCATTGTTTTATTTTAAGATATATATATATAACTTCCCAATTACAACAGCCCTCACGCACCTACACACCAAGAAATACAAATACAAAGTGACGACCAGCAACAGGCTCTGGGCCCAGCTAGACTGGTCCTAGTCAATTTACAATCCCCAGTGAAGATCAATAGCCCTCTTAAAAATATCTACTCCCTTGCTCATTACCACCTCTTCCGGTAAGCTGGTCCACTACCCTGCTAAAATAATATTTTTCCCTGATGTCCATGTTAGCCTGAGATTTAAATAGCTTAAAACAATTACCCCTTGTCCTGTTTTCAGTGCTAAACTTCAGCCCCGTAACATCTTTCATTTTAATAAATTTAAACACCCGAATCATATCCCCTCGGTCTCTTCTTTGCTCAAGACTGTACATTTTTAGCCTTCTAAGCCTGGAATCGTAGTCCAAGTGAGAAAGTCCATTTATTAGCCTTGTCGCCCGCCTTTGAATCCTTTCCAATACATTAATGTCTTTCTTAAGATAAGGAGACCAAAACTGAACAGCATACTCCAAATGAGGTCTTACCAAACTTCTATATAAGGGCAGAAGAACTTCTTTAGATTTGTTTGAAATAGATCTATTGATAAAAATAAGCATCTTATTAGCTTTGTTACTAGCTATGCTACACTGTGTTGGCTGAACTTTAAATCCTGACTTAATAAGACGCCCAGATCAGTAACTTTTTCTGCCTGACTAATGACCGAACCTTGCAAATAATAACTTGTACACTTATTTCCATGCCCTAAATGTAGCACTTGACATTTCCCAACATTAACAGCCATACCCCATTTATCAGCCCACTCCGTAATATGATCTAGATCCTCTTGCAGCTGATTTGCTTGTTCTTCATTTTCTACACTCCCCATAACTTTGACATCATCAGCAAAACAATTCATGTTCCCAGAAATATTTTTATAAATATCGTTCATAAAAACAATGAACAAAACAGGCCCTAACACAGATCCTTGAGGAACCCCGCTTAAAACCTCACTCAAATTAGAGTAATTTCCCCTTACAACTACCCTTTGTTTCCTTCGGGTCAGCCAGTTTTTTACCCAAATGAAAGTTTTCCCTCCTATTCCTATATCAGCTAATTTGCTAAGTAGAGCAACATGCGGTACCTTATCGAAAGCTTTTTGAAAATCAATGTAAACAACATCTATAGGCTTCTTATTGTCCTATTGTTGTATAGAAGGATGTGTCAAAGTGGAGAGAACGCCTTACACAAGATTTCTCGCATACGCTTTTCTTTTTCGTCAAACCCGAACACCATTTTTTGTTCCCATATATTTCAAAAAAAAAAAAAAAAATCACTGAATATAACATTTTCCCAACCTTGTTCCCCCTATATGAGCTTCCCTTTGCTCCAGGAGAGTCGTGTACGTTTCTGCTTCATGTTTATCTTTGGTCTTACTCGTAGATCAGCAATTAAAACTGCAGTTTATACAACCGTCCAAGAGTAGTTGACGTTTATAAGATAACTATACATTCTGTCCAACACTTATGGACGTAAGAAGCATTTTTCAACGATTATTTTAGACGTTTTACTTTAATTTGATTCATCTCTGCCAGGTGTTACAATTTTTCTACCTCGTTTACTTCGGTTACTTTTTAGTTGGTCAGTCCTTCTATATTCCTTTAAAATCTTACGTACCACAGATTGTAAAACATTCATTTGAATTGAGTTGGATAGTTTTTTTTTCTAACTTTAAGAAATGATATAGTATGGAACGTCTTTTTTTTTTTACTCTATTTATTACCTTGACGACCCATTTTGAGTAATAAAAGGTTTGTAAAACAGCGTAAAATTATCCGGCGCCAAGCTCCATACTTGTGACAAACTATAACTCAACAGGTATGCAAATATTTTCGCTACTTTTTAAAATTCACATTTAATGAAGAGAAAATTCTAATTTTTTGATCCAGGTAAAAAATATATCTATTCTTCCAATGTGTTAATGATCCATAAAATTTTAAGGGTTACAGTACCTCAAAAATGATGAAACGATGAAAAAAATTTTTATTGCTTATTTCAAAACAAAAAACTATTCTGAACACAGGGGAAAAGTTTCATTGCTTTAGTTCAAATATTTAAAAAGTTATGAGTGGTTTTATTCCATGCTCCCTATGTGTTCTTATGCAAAAGAAAAACTTCAAATTGCTTTTTCTCGATGATGGTTTTTTTGTGTTTTCATGCCATTAGAATACCTAAGGATTTTTTTCTATTAAAGATACAGCTTTAAAGTAATACTTTTTGCAATTGGGATAATATATTTGACAAAACTGTGCATTGGATAAGCATTTTATAAATTACTCTAATATTTAAAGCATGTTAAACCTTTAAAAACCAAATTAAAAAAAAAAAAAAAACTTTTACTTTTTACATAATTAATTACAGAAAATTTTCTAATGAACTCATAAGCAAATGAATGCACAAATTTTTAGAGATGATTATAGTGATCGTTTGGCAAAAAACTTTTTTTTAATTTGTGCAAAAATAAAAAATCCTTAGGCATTTTAAAAAATTGAAATTTTTCTACATTTTTTGAATTTTTAAAAAAAGTAGGCAATATTTTTAAATTTTGAAAATAAATTATTGATTACAAAATAAGTATGCATGTCATGGGTTTAAAAAAATATAAAATTTATATAAATTTAAAAAAAATGTTTGAAAAGTACTTTGACCCCTTAAAATAATATCTGAAAAGTCGTTTAAATGAATTTACCCATTCATGAATAATGAGTTTTACTCTTTTTAATTTGCATGCGTCCATTTTTCCCTACTCAGGGACAAGTTTTGTTCAAACAGTTCTGTTATTCTATCATTTTGAATTTGGGTTGTATACTAATATTATAAAGAGAGAGAGAGAGAGAGAGAGCAGTTTTGTATGTTTACATACTCTGGTTATTTTCCGAAACCACTGAACCTTTTCGAAAAATTCCTTCAAAAAAAAGTGCATTTCTACTGAGTAACATATGTTATAAATTATGCATATATAAGACAATGAGAAGCAAAGGGGGTGCAAGTGGAAATTTTCAAGTTTCGAGTACAATAAGTTTAAAGATAGCGTCCTAGGTAGGCTTTGTTTGAATTTTTTTTTCTAAATCATGCTATACAGAAGTACCTACCAGGGCTACAAGTAGTATCTCTTGCCCCAAGACAGAGAAGAGGTTCATCTGCTATTTTTACTGGTTATCTCTAAATTTTTAATTTTGACACTTACATCCCTTTGCTTCTTACTGCCTCATATGTCTTTATACTAATTTTTAAAACTAATAAGTTATCTTTGCTACCAGTACGTTCGTACTGTTTTGTTCTTATATACGTAAAATCCAATTCTAACGGAATAATTATGTCTGTTTAAATCCTCTTTGAGCGGTGTGCTAAGGAAAAGAAAAGGAATAACGTTGTCGGCGTAAAAACCATCAAATGCTTTTTATGAACGTGAGGCCGTGTTTTTGAAAGTTGCAATTTTGCATACATTACTTCAGGTATTATATGCATATGAAAATTTAAAAAAAAAAAGAATCTGCTAATGAATTTACTTAAGTTGTGCATAGTTTAGAAAGTTCTTCAACAATTGAATAATTGCACATAGTTTCCGTTCATTTATAATTAAGAATTAAACATTGGCGAACAAAGAACATTCAATACGAAAGAAATTTCCAAAGAAGAGGGAAAAAAATAAATAAATAAAAAATTAACTTGAATCCTGAAATTTTGAATTCAAATTATGTGTTTCGCAATTACGAGTTGCGACAGGGCCCTACTCATTGGGGGCTATTGTTTCTAGAAACAGCCCCTGTCCCCCCAAGCCTACCCCTACTCCTGGGCGGTTACGTGTGTATAGTTGTGTGTGTGTGTGCAGGCGTGTGTGTATGTGTAGGCGCGCGTGCGTGCATGTGTAGGCTTGTGTGTGTGTGCGTAGACCTGTGTGTATGTACGTAGGCGTGTGTGTATGTGTGTAAAGGATTGTGTGTATGAGCGTGTGTGTGTAGTTGTGTGTATGTGTGTGTTTGAGCGCGCGTGTGTGTAGGACATGGACGCCTCCGACCAGGAGAAGCGGATAGTTCAGGACCGGGGGACAGCCGCGCCTGGAGGACGGCGGGCGGTGGAGCTGCAGAGGCTACTAGTCCAAGCTGAAAAAGGAACCACAACGTCAAGGACGGTCAAGTGAGAACAATAAGCAATCGTGATTGCTCAAAAATGATTTGGAGAATTATTTTTCATGATGACCTTATCTAAGCGTTTAAAACGATATAATGGCTAACAAATACCGCATATAACAGAAATTGCAAAAACAAAAAAGGGGGGAAAAAAAGCAAGTTTTTCGACGAAAACGAGAACAAGAGGTTGAAACAGTTGGGATTGGGAAAAACTCATCTCTTAATTGATTTTCCCATATTCGTCCTACTTGCTAATGGGAATTTGTTCATTCAAGAATTTTTTTTTGAACATTTTCGTGATTCAATACCTCTCCAAAGTCTTTTGACAAGAAATGGACAAGTCTTGCCAACGTATAAAGCAACTTGAATAGAACTTGTACTTTTAGAGGATTCTTTGAAACTAACCTTATTTGATGGATACAACTTTCAAACTCCGCTTCGCTTCTAATCTCAGAGAATAGTTTGTAACAATTTTACTATAAAATCAACTTTTTGATCTTTTTGCTTTAAAACATTGAAAAAATAAATCCGTGACGACATATTTGCAAGGAGAGTGAAAACAGACATAAAAAAAAAAGACCATGATTGTACGAAGCGAAGATTTAACATTGGAGTTTTGTTTGCCAGCACCGCAGAGAATCAACGAAAACGAAAACGATACTGTAAGGACAAGATTGATTCATGATTCAACCTACTGAATGAGTACGTTTCTTATCACGTAACCGAATTAGTACCCGTTCAGCGACTCGCCTATGATACCAGAACGCAAAGTAATGTTTATCGGCAAACCCGGTTTAACTGAAAAAAGTTTAATAAATTCAACACTGGCCAAAATCAACAATCAAACTAAGGATGTGTGAGCAAGTTTTTTTTAAACTAAATTGCAGAAATTTTTTTAGTGGTGGAAAATCTGACCACTCTAGATTTAAACTACTTTGAATGTGCCCCTTCAGAAAGACTCCGTACTTTTCATAAGAAAAAAATTGGCCATTTGCAAAGCGTCTTCAAGAGGTGAGGCGCATAATGCGGGACGCATGTTCGATGAGAGTGAGAGACTGTTTGAATATAGAAGCAGTGAATAGAACTCTAAAAAAACTAAAAGGTTAAGACAACATTATGAGAGGTGTCATCTTCGCATTTGGCGGTGACTTTAATCAAACTATTCCGGTGGTTCCCTAGATGAACGCTTACACATATACTTCAAGCCTGTTTAAATCCATCTCCCCTTTTAGGAACTCTGTGATATCGTTGTATCTTAAGAACACTTTTAAATGCCCATATTAATTCTATTAAAATTAAAGGCGGTTTTACAATAATTTCGTTGCGAAACTGTAATTTGTTTTATGCATGCGACGGCAAAGTTAAAGAATTCGATTGGACAACAAAAACTTATAATTCCAGATTCCAATTTCGATGCTGAGAGACTACCTTGAGCTCATGGATAGATGGGGGTGGGAAAACTCGAATCCTCCACCTAAAATAGGAATTTCAGATAAAACTTTGAAAGAAATGGTACTTAATGGCGTACCTATTGAATTGTATGACTTACACTGTAAAAAAATTCCGAAACGTTACTGAGTATTTCTGTGTAACGTGTCGGGATTTCAATGGTTTTGATCCACTTCCTGGAAAAATCAAGTATCATTCTCAAAAAGTTTCCTGAATTGCTACAAGCTGCAGGAATGCACACTTCTCACTGGTGTAAAAAATATTTTTAGCTCCCAGTTTAAAGATTAACTTTGCGTATTTATAAAGTGAATCGGCATCCGGTTGTTTCCGGCCCGTCCATGCTGAATAAGCTCCCAAAGGGAAGGAATTAGTATGGACTACGCTGCTTTGCAAGAGTTGCAGGCGAGTAAAATTCTGGCTTAGCTTTGGCCATGTTTGCAATACTGCTTACGGAACTTTCTTAATAAATCAGGAAGGAGCCTAGCAATTATTTTATGCCTTCCAAAGTTTACTCTACAGTTCCACAGACACGACTGGCTTTAAACGGGAAGATTTCTGAATTTTTAAGGAGGTTTCAGAGATACTTTCAGGAAGGTTACTGAATATTAGCGGAATACGTTCCTGGTTTTTTCAAGTTATTTTACTGGCAGAAAGTGGGCACATCAGCTGCCCATTATTTTCCAGAAACGTTTCTGAATCGTTTTTACAGTGTACAAAATCTCACGTTATACTAAAACGATGAGACGATGCGTAAAATTAGAAAAAGAAGCGTCACCCACAGTTTGTTGTCTAACCAAGAGAGATTTCTTATTAGAGTCAGATTAAAATCCAGAACCATTACCCCAGAATGCCTCACTAAGGCCAAACATTGGTAGGAATCAAGATAATAAGTCCGACTCGCCAGCCAACACTGTAAAAACGATTCAGAAACGTTCCTGGAAACTAATGGGCAGCTGATGTGCCCAATTTCTACCAGTAACTTATCTTACATAAACCAGAAACGTTTTCTGCTGAAATTCAGTAGCCTTCCCGAAATTATACTGGAAATCTCCTGAAACATTCAGAAATCTTCCCGTTTAAATCCAGTCGTGTCTTTGGAAATGTATAGTAAACTTAGGCAGGTATAATGCAATAGTTTAGCACCTTCCTACGTTTCTAGGACCAGCTCCAAAAGCAGTATTGCAAACATTGACAAAGTTATGACAGAATTTTAAGTAAGTCCCAAGAATTTCACTCGCCTGTAATTCTTTCAAAGCTACGTAATCCATAGACCAATTTGCACCCTTTGGACGTCTTATTGGTCTGGACGCAGCCGAACTGAAGTCGATACGCTTTATAAATACATTCAGTTAATCTTCAAACTGGGAGCTAAAATTATTTTTCACCCCGGTGAGAAGTCTGCATTCGTGCGACTTGTTGCAATTCAGGAAACTTTTTGACCATGATACTTGATTCTTCGAGAAACCTTATAAAAACCATTGAAATCCCGAAACGTTACACGGAAATCCTCAGTAACGTTTCGGTGCTTTTTTTTACAGTGAAACTATGCTTTATTGTGTGAAATATGGTTGCAGTTAGAGCTCAAAAATCATTAAAATTTATTTAGCAACTTCTTTTGCTTCAAGTTGCGATTGATGTGAGATGTTGCAAGCTTCATATTTATTTTCAAACTTTTATACGTAACCTACGTTCTTTTTTCCACCTCAATTTTACATTTTGCACCAAAGTTATGCGCTTACGTTCTTTTAGAGCCCCTACGTTCCTTATCACACAAAAACTTTCTATTTTGTTATGCGCTGAGGGGAAAATCAACATTTTCTTTCTATACACTGTAAAAACGATTCAGAAACGTTCCTGGAAAATAATGGGCAGCTGATGTGTCCAATTTCTTCCAGTAACATATCTTACAAAAACCAGGAACGTTTTTCGCTAAAATTCAGAAATATTAAGAAATCTCTCTGTTTGAAGCCAATCGTGTCTCTGAAACTTTACAGTAAACCTAGTAGGAATAATACTATTACAAATTCTGTAAATAGTAATTATTGTAGTAACGTAACCTGTAAATAGTTTCCCGTAATGAATATACAACCCCTATACATTCGGCTAAAGTGTACGAACCCCCTATTTCTTTTTTGTTCAGTGATACAATTTGATAACGGTCTACGCATTTCGAGAAGCAGTAAGAATGTTGTGGAAACTTTTCGATGTTTATAAAAGCGTCCCGCGTGATAAAAAGTTCAGTTTCGATTGAGAATTTGTTCTGAGAGTGTATTAGCTCTGTTTATTGCAAGGCATTTCGCTGTGTTGTTTTCGTATTTGGAAGTAAATACGTGTGTAAACGTTGAGTTTACGGTGTTGTGTGATAATTGCTTATTTGCTGATGAATAATTCAGCAGTTGTTGACGATCTTTCCTGTACATAGTGTAAAGAAATTTCCCGTATTTTTCATCAAGAACTGTGTCGTCCTTTCAAGAATGTTTGAAGCCGCACCGAGTCCGTTACAATTGGCGCCCAACGTGGGGCTACTTCAGGACTTTCCCTGAGTAAGAGTGACTTTGGACATTTTTTCATAAAAACTTTTTGAATTTGAACTTTATTTTTATGGTGATTACTCGCGCAATGGATGAACAATTAAAACAACTTCTTGACGCAATCAACTCTGTGAAGGGTGATATGGCGGCTAATCAAGAACAATTAAAAAATGATATGGCGGCTAATCAAGAACAATTAAAAAATGATAGGGCGGCTAATCAAGAACAATTAAAAAATGATATGGCGGTTAATCAAGAACAATTAAAAAGTGATCTGACTGCAAGTATGTTGGCAAATCAAGACCAGTTAAAAAGCGATTTAACGGTGCTGAAAAAGGACTTAACACTAGAAAGACGGAGGGGCCTGTGTGGCCCCTCGCGTAGTTTGTTGTTTAATAACTCGGATAATATCTAACGGAACTTAATGGAAATTTCTGACTTTTCATTATATGACACTAATTGAACGCTTGTTTAATCATTTAATCATTCGCCTCATAGTACTTTTAATATTGATCCTTATACCTAGAAAGACGGGAGGGGCCACAGTGGCCCCTAAGCATTTTGACAATTAAAAAATTTATTTTTTTCCTTTATCCTAATTGTTGTAGCATAAAAAAATTGCCATTCACTCTAGTTTAACCTGTAACTTCCTCTTTATGCAGCCGATTGGATATCCAAGTGCTATAAACAGTACCGACTGCTTACCATCCTAACGGTGGCCAGTGCTCTTAGAAAGGAAAACTAATTCAACTTTTTGACCAGCATAGAGAAAAAAGCTAAAAATAATTAAGTACTAAGTTTTTATTTAGTCATGAAAGAAGGTGTATCAGGCATGTGGACTCCCTCAGGAAGAATTTTTAAAAGAATTCACTCCAAAAATGGGTAGGGGCCACACTGGCCCCTTCAGTCTTTCTAGGCATACAGAAAATGTCAGTCGCTCTAGTGTTAACGTCTAACCAAGAAGAAATTAAAAACGACCTTATTTCGGTAAAGACTGTGATGGAAAATAAATTTAATGACATAGAGCATCGAGTTGATGCTACTGAAGAAAAATTTGATACCGTTGAAAGCCGATTCAATGCTGTAGAAAATACGTTGGAAGAAGAAGACAAGAAATTGACTTCATTTAAGGAAGAAATAATTAAGGACGTGGAAAGGAGATTGGCGACCGCGGAAAGCAGTTCTGTACAGTTTGGCGCTCCCACATCGGTTGCTCGACCGTCCATTAAACTTGCCACATTTGATGGGAAAACTTCGTGGCAGGTTTACAAAACTCAATTCATGATAGTGGCAGAAGCGAACGGATGGGACTCTGCTACCAAGGCCTGCCATCTTGCAGCATCCCTGAGAGGTGACGCAGCGGACATTCTTCAGACCCTTCCGGACAGCCAGCGCCTGGATTTCGCCGCCCTCACATCTGCGTTGGAGCTTCGCTTCGGTGAGAAGTGCCAGAAAGATTTCAGCCGACTCCAGTTGAAGTCCCGTTTCCAGAAAACCTGGGAAACCCTGCAAGAGCTAGCGGCGGACGTTTAGAGACTGTCTCATCTTGCTTTTTGCGACTGTCCTGCGGATGTTCGAGACAACCTGGCACTCAACTACTTCATCGACGGAGTTCGGAATCCTAAGATCCAGAAGGCCCTCCGGATGGCGAATGTAAACGACCTGAAATCCGCTTTGATATATGCGATGAGATACGAGGCCGCCCAAGAAGCAACCCGTGTGGATCGCCATCTAATCCAGACTCAGGAAGCTGATGAGTCTGATTCCAGGTCGTCCCACCTCGATGAACTTGAGAGACAACTCGGTGACTTGGCAAGACATCTGAACAGCATAACATCCCAAAAGAAACAAGAGCAGAAGTGCTGGAAATGCGGTAGTGAAGGGCACCTGCGAAGGAGTTGTCCGGCTCGACAAGCTACGCGAGGGAAGGAAATCACCACCACCAGAGCTCTGCAGATTTCCTCTTCTAGTAGCGGCAGTAATGGGCTTTTTATTTACGCACATGTAAATGGGAATCCCTGCAGACTGATTGTCGACACTGGAGCCAATGTGACAATCACTAGGACAGATGTGGCTCGTGAATTTGGATTGAAACTGTTGTGGACATCGCCACGCGTAAGTCTCCAGACTGTGACAGGTGACAAAATCGAGATTGAAGGTAAAGTGGACTTGGAAATAGTATTTGGGAATGCCACCTACCATCATACGACATTCGTTGCTGATATCACGGACCCCTTCATTCTCGGATTGGACTTTTTAAAGAAATATGACTTCACCCTGGACTTCAAGACTAATGAACTGCACTCGATGAGAGAAGACATAGCCATCTTCAACGCTGAAAATGATGTCAAATTCGCTCATCAAATAATAGCCCAAACAGATTTATCGATTCCCTCAAGGTCAGAATCATTAATACCTGGCTCCATTGAAGAAAGCAATAGTTTTCGATTTGGACTCATTGAATACCCTAACCTAAGCAATAACCTAAAAAGAGTGCTGGTAGCATCTACGCTTGTGGACATTTCTAAGGATGTAATTCCTGTGAAAGTGGCCAACGTGAGTGAAAGGCCAAGGAATATCCGGAAAGGTGAAGTGTTAGCAACCTGTACTCCAGTAAACTGCATCATTAGAAGAATCAATTCCCCCGAGACTGTGTCTTCTGAGTCCTTGACATCGAAGTTAATTGGGAGTGCGCCATTATCGAAAGATCAAAGAACTGCTGCGGAAAAATTGGTGGATGACTTCAAGCATCTGTTTTCATCTACATCGGAGGATGTTGGCCGTACGAATTTAACGCAGCATAGGATTTACACTGGAGAACACCACCCCTAATTAACAGCATCCAAGACGACTACCATTCGCCATGAAGGAAGAGGTTGAGACCCTCCTGAAAGAGATGAAGGAGAATGATGTAATCGAAGCGTCATCCAGTCCTTGGGCCTCTCCCATCGTCTTGGTCCGAAAGAAAGATGGCTCCACCAGATTTTGTGTCGATTACCGACGGCTGAATGAAATCACCAAGAAAGACAGTTACCCTCTTAAACGGATAGACAACACCTTGGACACTCTTTCCGGACACAAGTGGTTTTCTACCCTGGACTTGAAGAGCGGCTACTGGCAGGTTGAGATACACCCTGATGACCGAGAGAAGACAGCGTTTACAACTGGACAAGGCTTATGGCAGTTTAAAGTGATGCCCTTTGGCCTCTGCAATGCACCAGCTACGTTCGAGCGTCTTATGGAGACAGTGTTAAGAGGACTTTCCTACGAATCCTGTCTGGTCTATTTAGACGATATCATCATCGTGGGACGCAGCTTCGAAGAACACCTGGCTAATCTTAGGAAGGTGCTGCAAAAGCTTAAGGAAGCCAATCTGAAGTTAAGCCCGTCCAAATGTAATTTGTTCCGCCGGGAAGTGAACTACCTTGGTCACATCATCTCTTCTGAGGGTGTACAAACCGATCCAGAGAAGGTATCTGCGGTCAAGAGTTGGAGTCGTCCCGAAAACATCCATCAGCTGCGAAGTTTCCTGGGCCCTGCACGTACTACAGGAAGTTTGTGAAGGGTTTTTCCAACATTGCACGACCTTTGCATAAGCTGACGGAGAGCAAGCAAAAGTTTGAATGGTCCAAAGAATGCGAAGATGCATTTCTACGACTGAAGGAGGCTTTAACATCAACGCCTATCCTCGCCTATCCTCAACCTGAAAAATCCTTCATCCTGGACACTGATGCGAGCAACGAGGGCATCGGAGCTGTTTTTTTCCAAGAAACTGACGGCAATGAACATGTCATCGCTTATTGGAGCAAATGCTTATCAAAGTCGGAGCGAAATTACTGCGTCACCAGAAAGGAGTTACTGGCCATAGTGAAAGCTGTAGAACACTTCCATCATTACCTCTACGGCCGGCCGAAAGTTTCTGCTTCGGACAGATCATGCCTCGTTAACTTGGCTTTTGAGCTTCAAAAATCCGGAAGGCCAGATAGCCAGGTGGATACAGCGACTCCAGGAATATGACATGGAGATCAAACACCGAGAAGGGTTATCTCACGATAATGCTGACGCTTTATCAAGGAGACCCTGTCCTGAGAACTGCCACTATTGTTCCCGAATCGAGAAACAGTATGGAACGACTAGCCCTACCGCCTATCAGGTGACAGTGACTCCAACATCATCAGAACCTGATCCATGGAGTGATGACCAAGTTCGAAAAGATCAACTTGAAGACCCCGACGTAAAACCAATTTTGGAGTTCATGGAAAGTGACAGTCGACGCCCTAGCTGGCAGGACGTTCCCATCTTCAGTCCTGCAACAAAAAGATACTGGGCTTTATGGAACTCGCTCCATTTACGGAACGGCGTGCTACACCGAAAATGGCAATCTGACGACGGCAAAACATCTAGGTGGCAGTTACTACTTCCCCGATTAAGGATTTCAGATGTTCTGAAAGAAATACATAGTAGTGCGACTGGAGGACATTTTGGTGTCTTGAAAACCCTCAATAAAGTTCGGGAGCGCTTCTTCTGGAGCAAGGCGAAGGATGACGTGGAGAAGTGGTGCCATTCTTGTGACGCCTGTGCTGCTCGTAAAGGACCGAAGAAAAGAAGCAGAGGGAAGCTACATCTGTACAACGTTGGAGCTCCTTTCGAACGAATTGGGATCGACATCCTGGGTCCTCTACCAATAACTGCTGATGGGAACAAATACATTCTTGTTTCCATCGACTACTTCACCCTATGGCCGGAAGCATATCTCATTCCAGATCAAGAAGCTACCACCGTAGCAGAGACTCTAGTCCAGCATTGGATCTCGAGATATGGAACACATTTGCAGATCCATTCCGATCAAGGGAGGAATTTCATCTCTGCTGTGTTTAAGAGCCTATGTCAAAACTAGGACAGCACCACTACACCTACAATCGGACGGCATGGTGGAGAGATTTAACCGCACAATCCTGAATAATCTCTCGCTTATGGTATCCAGAAATCAACAGGATTGGGACAAGAAGCTACCTTTGTTCCTGCTGGCCTACCGCAGTGCTGTCCACGAGACTACCGGATATGCCCCATCTCAGATACTCTTCGGACGAGAGCTACGGCTACCTTGTGATCTCGTCTTCGGTCGTCCTCCGGATGCGCCTGCATCGTCTGAGGAGTACATCCAGGATCTCCAGGCCCGGTTGGAAGACGATCATAACTTTGCACGAGAGCGAATCAACATCGCGGCGGAGAAGATGAAGACCCGATACGACACAAGGTCTACTGGACATGAATTCAACGAAGGCGACAAGGTTTGGTTATGGAATCCCATCCGACGGAAAGGTCTTTCACCCAAATTGCAGTCGCATTGGGATGGACCCTACAAAGTCCTTAACCGACTGAATGACGTCGTAGTGAGGATCCAAAAATCACCTAATGCAAAACCTAGGGTTGTACATTATGATCGGTTAGCCCCATACTATGGCCATAGTTTATGAGTATTACGTAAACAACCATGGTTGATAACATAAACGTTGTAGATAATTTTTTGCTTTTAATGTTTAGTAATATTTCTTGTTATTATTGTGTTTTCTGTATCTGTTAGTTATTAATTAATGTGTATATTTGTAAAATTGTGATTGAAGTTTGGCACCCTTTCTGGGGATTGTACTGCCCGGGACGTGCAGTCCTTAGGAAGGGGGCAATGTTACAAATTCTGTAAATAGTAATTATTGTAGAAACGTAACCTGTAAATAGTTTCCCATAATGAATATACAACCCCTATACATTCGGCTAAAGTGTACGACCCCCTATTTCTTTTTTGTTCATTGATACAATTTGATAACGGTTTACGCATTTCGAGAAGCAGTAAGAATGTTGTGGAAACTTTTCGATGTTTATAAAAGCGTCCCGCGTGATAAAAAGTTCAGTTTCGATTGAGAATTTGTTCTGAGAGTGTATTAGCTCTGTTTATTGCGAGGCATTTCGCTGTGTTGTTTTCGTATTTGGAAGTAAATACGTGTGTAAACGTTGAGTTTACGGTGTTGTGTGATAATTACTTAATTGCTGATGAATAATTTAGCAGTTGTTGACGATCTTTCCTGTACATAGTGTAAATAAATTTCCTGTATTTTTCATCAAGAACTGTGTCGTCCTTTCAAGAAAGTTTGAAGCCGCACCGAATCCGTTACAATACTATAGCTCGGCACCTTCCTGCGTTTCCAGGAAAGCAGTATTGCAAACATGGCCATAGCTTAGACGAAATTGAAGGTAAGTACAAAGATTTTGATCCGTCTGCAATTATTGGAGAGCTACGTAGTCTCTAGACTGATTTTCACCCTTTGGACGCCTTATCAGACTGGACGGACCGTAATCAAACTGAAGCCGATACACTTTATAAATACGCTCAGTTTATCTTTAAATTGGGAATATTAAATAAATAACAATTTAAAATATTTTTCACAACAGTGTGAAGTCTGCATTCATGCGACTTGTAGCAATTCAGGAAACTTTTCGACAATGATACTTGATTTTTCCAGGAAGTGGATAAAAACTATTGAAATCCCGAAACGTTACTCGGGAATGCTCAGTAACGTTTCGGAATTTTTTTACAGTGTATGTAGGAAATGCTTTTTCGATATCTACGTAAGGAATAATAAATATGAGAGCATATTTTTACAAATAATGACTTCTGAAACTTTTTCTCAAACTACGGAGCCTTACTATATTTGATCAGTTTTGAGACTATATTGGTCAAATTCAAAGCATGTGTGGAACTTTAAAATATAGTTCACTATTAAACTGACCACATGCGATGTGTGTAATCTACACAAAAAGCCTAGTCTTAAGTGATATTACATCAAATTTACCAAATTTTTATATTTGATGAAATTATTGTAATTTTTCAAAGTTTTTATGCAATAATGGTCAACTTCAAGGCGGGGGTGAACCCTTAAGATATTTTTTTCTGTCAAAATCCTTTTGCATGACTAAATATCTTTACAAAAGGCAACTTTTCCGCACTATTACACTAAAAAAATTCCGAAACGTTACTGGTTATTTCCGTGGAACGTTTCAAAGTGACAGGTTTTTACCTATTTCCACGTAAAATGAAGTATCTTCGCAAAAAAGTTTCCTGAATTGCTAAAAGATGCACGAATGCAGACATTTCACAGGTGTGACAAATATTCTTTGCCACCAGCTTAAAAATTTTAGCTGAACTACGGCCCATCCGTATTGATTAAGCTCCTAAAGGGAGCAACTAAATCACTGGACAGCTGCAGCTTTTGCGAGGTACGAATTGCAAGTGAGTAGTATGCTTGCAATGCTCGTGCAGCTTTGGCCATGGCTGCTCTACTGCTTCTGGAGCTTTCTTGATGACTCAGGAAGTGTCTAATCAATTGCGTTAAACCTACTTATAAATTTTTCTAAAAGGTTCCCGAGACATCACTGGCTTTAACAAGGGAGATTTCCAAATATTTCAGAAAGTTTCAATGACATTTTCAGAAAGGCTACTGACTTTTATTGGAAAACGTTCCTGGTTTTTGCAAGATATGTTACTGGTTTAAATTGGGCACATCAGCTGCCTATTATTTTCCAGTAACGTTTTTGAATCGTTTTCACAGTGTACTTAACGTTTATCAGATACAGATTTTTTTTCACTCGACCCCAATGCTCAATCCATTTTTTCGTTTTAATGATATTAATGACTGCATTATCTTTCTCCTCCTTATTCAGTTTTCTAAGGATATTGTAAGCCAATGTCTGCCTACCACGCACATCATTTTCAATACGATAATCAATTTGCCCCACGACTCCTGGTGTGCATTACGTATGATGCTCTTTGCTAGATTTCTTTTCTCCTTATTAATTTCTCTTGATTCGTATTGTTGCAAATTCTGTAGATAGTAATTATTTTTGTGATTAATTAGTCGTAATCTAGTTAAATTTGGCGTTTATTAAATTATCTTTCATCTAAAATTATTGTAGTAACGTAACCTGTAAATAGTTTCTTGTAATGAATATACAGCCCCGTACATCCGGCTGAAGTATACGTACCCCTCATTTCTGAATGATAAAATTTGTGAATGGAAAGAAATAAGATAACGTTCCACGATTTTCGAGAAGCATTTCGAATATTGTGGAAACTTTTCGATGTTTATAAATAGCGTCCCGCATGTTAAAAAGTCAGTCTCGAGTTAGTTTTTGCTGGTGAATCGTTGCAGCGGTACGCTGGAGTTGCTCTGTTTTGTGAAGCCTTTTGAGCTGTATTTTTGCTTATTTGGATGTAAATACGTGTGTAACCGTTGAGTTTACTTTGTTGATTGTTATTTGCTTAATTGCTGATGATTAATTTAGCAGTTGTCAACGATCTTTCTTGTACATAGTGTCAATAAATCTCCTGTGTTTCTCTCAAGAACTGTGTCGTCCTTTCAAGAAAGTTGGAAGTCGCATCGGATCTTTTAACAATACGTATTCTTTTTCAGCATATTCCTAAAGGCCATCTGCTTTTCTTTGACAGCTTTCTCAATGTCATCGATCCAAATTCTAAGGCCATTTTTTTCCTGCATTTTTCGCACTCTTTCCAAGCGCCGCGTCTGCCACCTTATGGATCAAATTCTTCATGTTTACCCATTGCTCAATGACATCATCATTTGAATCTGTCTCTCTGATTAGTTGATTCAAACGTTTATGGTAAAGATTTTTTACATTATCCTCTTGTAACAGAGGAATCCGGAAAAACAATTAATATATTCGTTAATTAGTGTCATCCGAAGACGCAATCTAGCTGAGAACACTCTCGATCAACTTCGAACAATTTTTTTTTTTTCAAACTCGGTCCATCCGTTTAGGCACTAGAGCGCCACAGACATACATGTTGGGGCTTAAAAACACAGAAATCAAAGCATTAAGTTGAACTTTATTTATAGTATATGTAAAACAGTACAAGAGAAGATGTAAAAACTTCTAAAACTGATAATTTCAATGAATCACAGATTAGGTCAAATTGAAGGAACTGGCAAAACAGGCTTGATCCTCAGTCAGAAAGGACGGCTGCTTTTCTTGTACTTATTCTGGACTGTAAAATAAATAAATAAATAAATAAATAAATAAAATAAAAAAATAAATAAACAAATGAAATAATTAAAAAAAAACCTTATTAAGTCATTGGAGAGAATTGTGGGAGTTGCGTGCTTTACGTCAGCCTTTGTATTTTAAGTATTCACATAGTGAAAGCATTTCAATCCAGAAATATTGGAATTTTAGAATTTAGACGGATGTATAGGGCGTATCTAATAAGTTATAGCTAGACTCAGACAATTTTTACTTATTTTTCCCCATTTGAAAATTCCGTAGCATGTTTTTCAAACTAAACAAGAAGTTCCGTCTAGAACTATACGAGCCTACTTTCCCGTATACCCATACTGCTTTCTAGTACCTGATCAATATTCTCGAAAATAGCTAAAATCGCAAATTGTTTCAAACATATTTTTGCTAATTTCTAGGAATAAAATATTCCTCACACATCTAAAAAAATTAGATGAGTAAGAAAAAAAAAGCAGCATCTTTCAAACAAAGCAGCTAATACACTTCTTTCCTTTAAAAAAATTCTTTAACAGCATTCAAAACGAAAAAATAATAATTAAAATTAATAAGCTTATTAAAATAAATACATCATATCAAAAAAAAAAATCGTTTCTTTTTCCCCTGTTGCCAAAAATAATTTTTTAAATGAATTAATGCACTTGCCCAAATAAATAAAAACAATAAAATGTCAACTTAAAGAAATACTTTTCATTGTCAAAAAAAAAAAAAAAAATCGTCTGCGCATATCGTTATGTAGAAACATAAATGACTTCGAGTTTATTCGCCGAAAACTGAATACCTAAATAAAACTTTAGCGTGAAAATAAAAACAAATCATATCAACAATAATTATTTCACAGTAAAAACCATAGCTGCGGAGTCGGAGTCGGAGTCAATCTCATTTTGGGATACAGGAGTAGGAGACGAATATCCGAGAATCGGAGTCAATCATTTGTCCTCCGTGTATAAATTTTTGCCAAAGCTACGAAGTCAGAGTCGAAGTCGGGGAGTCGGAGTCCGATTAATTGTCGGGCACAGGAGTCGGAGTCGGAGTCAGGAGCCTCTAAATTCTCGGAGTCGGAGTCTGGAGTTTGGCGTCAAGAGGTATTTCCAACAAAATTTGTTTGAAATAAATCCGCCTTTAAGTACGGAATCTACATTGACTTTCAGTTTCCCCGTAGACGCTAATGTTAAGTTTTTTTGAACTGTTCAAAATTGAACAAAAAATAGTTCAAATCAAAAAGTGAAATATGGGAATGAGGTGTCCCCGCCGAGATCTTTCGAACAAAAAAAAGTTTGTTCGAACCGGACTATTCATTCAAAAGTTATTAGGGGGACAGACAGACCGACCGACAGACAATTTTCCCCATCTCAATACCCTACTTTCCAATTTTTAATTTTTCGATATTTATTTAATCATTTATTTATTTTTGATTTTTTTTTTTTTTGTTTTTCGAGACATTTTTAAGATGCATTAAGCCTTCTTTCATGCTTTTTTCTTCTTTTTCTGACTTTTACTGGGAAAGTAGGCTAAAAAAAGCCTAAAGTAAGAAATAACAACGTTAAAAAGCACAAATTACAGATTACTCCACACATGAGTTTCGGCGTTAGAAGGAACGCCTTTTTCAAAGCAAAAAGCAGGGTTGAACGCGAAACTCGGTAGCTCGCAAAGAATTGCTTTTGCCTCGCATTTCTTGGTCGCACACTTTCAAGCTTAAATTTTGCTATTTTATCATAACAAACATGTAAGTATGGGAAATTAAAGATACTTATACACAAAGGTTGAAATAGTGTTTAAAGCTGTTTTATTAATTTAAAAATAAGTATTTTGTACTGGTGCTTAAAATGATTATTAAAGCTCTAAAGCAGTTATAGATAAAGGTTTTAGTTATTTTTACTGATTTTTATACAAAATTATGAAATGCTCCGCAAAATTTTAAATTGCTCCTCAAAATCAGCACAGATGTTCCTCAAATTGTTTCTCCAAGGTTGGGAACCCTGAAAAAGTAATGAGCTTATGGATGAAAAGACATCCGACAAAAGGACTTTTCATCCACAAGTGCATTACTTTTTGCATTGAAAAGGGCATTCTTTGTAACACCGAAACACGTGTCTGCAGTAATCTGCAATTTGTGCATTTTGACGTTGTTATTTTTTACTTTATTTTTCAGCACAAAGGTATTTATTTATCTTGAAAAAGAGCCTACTAATAAAGAGTTACATAACAATCTTTAACTAGAAATTCGCCAGTCAAGAAATGACGGGTGAATATTCACTGTAAAAAAATTCCGAAACGTTACTGGGTATTTCCGTGTTACGTTTCGGGAATTTAATGGTTTTTATCCACTTCCTGGAAAAATCAAGTATCATTGTCAAAAAATTTCGTGAATTGCTACAAGTTGCTCGAATGCAGACTTTTCACTGTTGTGAAAAATATTTTTAGCTCTCAGTTTAAATATTATTAACTGAGTGTATTTATAAATTGAGTCGTCTTTAGTTCAACAACGGCCCGTCCATGCTAAATAAGTTCCCAAAGGGAGCAAATAAGTATGGACTACGTAGCTTTGCAAGAATTGCAGGTGAGTAAAATTACTGTTACTTATTTGCAATTCTGGCTTAGCTTTGGCCATGTTTGCAGTAATGCTCTTGGAACTTGCTTGATAAATCGGGAAGATGCCAAGCTATTATACTACACTTTCTTAAGTTTACTCTAATTTTCCAAAGACGCGTCTCGCTATTAACGGGACGATTTCTGAATTGTTCAGGAAGATTCCAGGCTAATATCAGGAAGGTTACTGAATTTTAGCGGAAAACGTACCTGGACTTTGCAAGATACGTTACTGGCAGAAATTGGGCACATCAGCTGCTCATTATTTTCCAGGAACGTTTCTGAATCGTTTTTACTGTGTTGCGCTTCTATATTTGAACAAAGCAATTGCCTGTTTAGTGATATTTGGATCCCCTACATGTTGAACGTTACCAAAACACAATTCCAAGTTATCATGCCGTGGAGCGAGTTAAATTGTTTATGACGTTAGGAGCGTTTTTCGATCATTGGCTCCAGGGCCGGATTTGAAAGTGTGGAGGCCCCGGGACAACGAAGGAGTGGAGGTCCCTAACCAGGGTTCGAAAAGATACAGATTCATCATATTTTCGAAAATATCCGATACTTTGATATATATCCGAATATTTTGATATGTATATGTATATATCCGATATTTTCGACCCGTGATATTTTGTAAAAAGTTTGTTGTGGAGCCCCTTTGTTGCACTGTAAAAAAATTCCAAAACGTTACTGGTTATTTCCGTGGAACGTTTCGTGATTTCAGAGGTTTTCACCTATTTCCTCAAAAAATCGAGTATCTTCGAAAAAAAGTTTCCTGAATTCCTAAAAGATGCACGAATACAGACCTTGCACTGGTGTGAAAAATATTTTTTGCTACCAGTTTAAAGATTGACGGAGCGTGTTTATTAAGGGTGTCGGCTTTGTATTAAGTATGTATATGGCTTTGTATTTGTTTATGGCCCGTCCGCATTGACTAGGCTTCCAATGGGAGCAAATAAGTCACTGGATAGCTGCAGCTTTGCGAGGCAGGCAAGGAATATGCTTGGTTCTTGTTTGCAATTTTCGCGTAGCTTGGCCGTCGTTCTTCTAATATTTCTGGAGCTTTGTTGGTGAATCAGGAAGGTTCTAGTCTAATAAATGAAATCTATTCAATTTTTCTAGAAGGTTGACGACTGGCTTTAATAGTCGTGAATAATTTCTTAATATATTTCAGAAAGGTTACTGACTTTTATCGAAAAACGTTCCTGGTTTTTGCGAGATATGTTACTGGCAGAAATTGGGCACATCAGCTGCCTATTATTTTCCAGGAACGTTTCTGAATCGTTTTAACAGTGTGTGGAGGCCCCGGGGCAGTAGCTCCGCCTGCCCTCCCCTAAATCCAGCCCTGATTGGCTTCTGAACCATCCCTCAACTTAATATCATCAAATATCATCTAAAATTTATATTTTAGAGCTTCAATTTCAAAACAATTTGCAGGGGATCCCGATCAAACTCCCTGATGACATCATTGAAGATTATCTACAATTGCCTTTCTAGAATTTCAATTTCGGAAAATACCGAGGGAGGGTCCGCGAACTTTTCCGCCCACTAACATTATCAAAAATCCTCAAAAACTGTGCATTGAAAGCTAACTTTGAAAAGTTTCCGGGAGAGTATTCCCCTCTCACCAACATCGTTGAAGATCCTCTCAAACTTCGTTTTAAGTTCTTCTAACAAATTCCGAAAACTTTCCCAGGAAGAACCCGCCCCAGAAACTCT
This sequence comes from Uloborus diversus, assembly GCF_026930045.1. Taxonomy (NCBI): domain Eukaryota; kingdom Metazoa; phylum Arthropoda; class Arachnida; order Araneae; family Uloboridae; genus Uloborus; species Uloborus diversus. The sequence goes on from NC_072738.1 coordinate 160,515,660, forward strand.
CTGCACATAATAAAATATAATCTAAAATTTCATTGTTAGAGCTATAATTTCGAGGAATTTCTTGGGGAGAGCCCCCTTTTAACTCCCCACTTCTTAACATAATCGGAGATAACAGATGCATTTTTAAAATTTTCAATTTCGAAAAATGGACGGGGGAAGCGTCCCTGAACCTTTTCACCTAACATTACCAAAGACAGATCGTTTAAAATGCATTTTTAAGACTACAAATTCGAAAAATTCTCGGGGAGACCCCACGGACCCCCCCCCCCCCCCCATTCCTGAGCGAGTATTATGCTTACGATTATGTTATATTTCTGATACTTAGATCTAGTTTTGACTCCCTGACTTTATTTTAAACCAGAGAAGCAAAAGCTCTCTCTATATTTAAGATGATTTTGAAAAAATTCAGATGTCACCAGTTTCATTTACTCAATTCTCTGAAGCTCTGCGCACGCCCCTGTTTACAGCCGCATGCAATACGTGTCCACTGCTCGGCTAACCACAAAATAGAACTGTAAAAATGTTCCTTGAGACAAGTGACATGCTTTAGCTGAACCAGAAAAATTGTGCACCAAATTTTAGATTTTTTTACTTAGAAAACGACATATCCCGTATTGATGGTTACGCACATCAGAAAATATGTAAAATAGCATTTTCAAGGCACAAAAATCTGAAAATTTTCTGACGGAGGGTCCCCAGATCTTATCTTAGATCATTGATCTCTCAATGGTCTAAGGATCTTATCACCCGGGGGGGGGGGAGGATTCCATACCCGTTAGAGCCCCCCTCGCGAGGACGTCCGGCTCCCTCAATAATTTTCGCAACTCGGCGCCCCTGCTCTGAATGAATAAAATCTTCTCTTTCTATAAACGGAAACAATTAAACATCAATCAACAACGCAACTGAACTGAACCAGTTTTCCTCTCGCTATTAGGGAAGTTTTCGATTTTTCAATTTTATTTTTATATGATAGAGTAACATGTATGAACATCATAGGTGAAAAAAATTTTGCGATACGATAAGTAGTTATTTTTAAATTAATTTTTAAAATTCAAGCGCTTGTGACGTGAAATGGCATAGGAAGTGACGTCATGCGCTCTTCCGATAGGGGAGAAGTCGAAGGTCACGCATTCGACTTCGAAGACGAAACGTAAAAGGCTTATCTCCTCGCATTTAACTCCTCGCGTTTCTGGAACATTAAATCTCTCATCCTCTCGGAAATATTCGAATATCATCATTGATGTTACATGAGGAAGATTATTTAGATTGTGCTTTAACGAATCCGGTCTCCATAGTGTGTTCAAAAGGATTATTGAATTTCTAAAAAATAAAAATATCAGCGCGCTCAAAATGTTCGTAGCGAAAACAAGGGATCTTCGGCGGAAGGCTGCCCATTCGCGCCCTGTGACGTAGGCTCGTGACGTTTCAGAAGCGCGCACTTTTGCGCGTGGATTTTTAAAAATTCATTAAAAATCAACCACGGTGTTTTAAAATTCGGCGATGGTGAAGTTTTTAGTTTTGAGGGTCAATGAACAATATCCAATAGCCAAAATATGAACATTTAATAGGTTGCAACTTCCCTATTCGCTATTCAGGCCGACCAGAAAGAAGAGAAACCAATTTTCTTCAGCGCGGGTTTCGTACAGATCTTATCATGCGTTATATTTGTGGATTAAAATGTCGGACGAGTAAGCAGCTCTAGTATACTGCCGTGTGCAGGTAAAGAGAAGAAACTGCAAAAATTTTTCATTTTTTTGCATTCTTGTCATTCATTGTACGTTATCTTTATTGTAAAGCTCGCTTACTTGGCTTCCCCTGAAAATAAGGCGCGAAAAAAACGTCTAGTTCCAAAATTTCTCTATTGTTAGTATTGAATCCACCACACATTTCTTCAAATATTTCGAAAATTCATTTCTGTAGATGCTGCTGTTTACCTGCACACGGCAGTATGGTAACCTTAGATTTACATAAAGGTCATTGTAATTGACGTAAGTTATTGAAGCAATTTATATTAGTTACGTGGACAATAATAAGAAACAGAAATTGCAATAATAATAATAATAATAATAATAATTTAAAAATAAATAAATAAATAAATAAATAAAATAAATAAATAAATAAAATTAATAGTTAACTTAAACTGTTAACACCGGGTCAAAAAGGGACGCATACATATATAGATAAATAAACAACCTAGTAACAAAAAAAAAATTTTTTTTCACAGAATTTTTTCAATGAATCTCTTCACACGAATGATCTAACCTGATAAATAACTGAAGACATTGCTCTTTTCGTGATGCTATTCGTTGCATATACGTCACTGTAAACTTCAATGTCTCCGAGACGTCATTTATTGAATGTGCCAATGTAGGCTATCACTGTATGCTTTTGCTGATTCCGAGACGTTATCTTCTATATATATAAAAATGGAGTTTGGTAAATTTGTTCCCTAAGATCTCAGAAACTACCCGGCAGATTTGGCTGAAACTTTCACCGTTTGTTCATTTTGGTACTGGGAAGGTTTATAGAATAGTTCGAAAAAAGTCTGATTGATAGTTCCTTTTTTATTCCAATTTTAGTCCCAATTTTCGCATAAATACCCCAATAAAGGGGTGAAAACAAACGTGCACATATTAACATTGTGTGTCTATCGGAAGCGCTAATTTTTCTGCCGAAGATGGCATCTGTTAGAAAGTTCTAAGTTGTATAAAAAACGAATTATGAGCTTTTTAGTTCCATGTTCGAAGGCTTTCATCAACCCAATTCATTTTTTAGTGTATCATCTCAACTCCCAGTTCATAGTTAGAATTGTTGTAATGTTGAATAGTTTTGCATTTCGTCTGACTGTTCGAGGCTTTCCTCAAGTCAAATCTTAAAGTAACGTTTTCCCACAAGATTGGCTAATAATAAATGGATTTGGTTGATCGTTTTCCATTTAAACGGAACTTTAGTGTAATTAATGGGTTTTTTTTAAATTATTTGTGCTGATTGGATTTTTTAATCATTATCCAATCTAACAGCAGAAACCTCGCCAAAATTTATGCAAAAAGATTTCAGTAGCGGATGCATTTGGCAGTTTTTTGAACTGTCGCGGTTTTTGAAGTCAAAGACTACGTAATAATGCTTTCACCATGTAAACAAAATATCGTCAATCAAAGAATCTTTAAAAACTTTTTTTTACTGTAAAATAATCCAGCAACTAAATTAGGCAAATCCATAAACAGCACAAAAACTTCCATTAATGTGACTTTGTGCACAAATTCAAACCATCGCCAAATTTTACTACTTATTTTGGAAACATTTCGGATGAAATTGTATAGCGCCATTTTATGGTGACCAAAAGTATCTTAGCGTATGGCGACAATATCTCTTTAACAAAAATTAGTAACATACCGTTTTACAAAGTAAGGAGGGGGAGCATTATCCAAGGTATCCCAAAACGATTCCCGCAAATTCGTTAACATTTTAAATCGCACCAAGAACCCACAATAATTCAAATTTTCCAAAATAACTAAAGCAAGTTTAAGGGTATCACGGGCGCGGCTACATTTTTTTAAACAGGTTCGTTCTTCAATAGATATACAGAGAAGGTAAGACTCCATGTAAAAAAAAATAAGTATTAACTGATAAATCTTTAAACATGTAAAGTTTAATTTCATATTTCGGAAATTCTTCAAATTTGTATACGCTTTCGTGTTTTCGTTTCTAAATGAATACTATTTTGCTCTTTTTACTTACTGCTACTTTAGTTTTATGAGTAAGGAAGAAGCAAGATTTTAAATCACGTCTAAAAGGTGTGTTTTAAGTTCTTTCACTTAAAACAGAAAACAAATGCAAGTAACGATTGTTTCTCATAATTATTGCTAACCCAGGCAACGCTGGGTAATTTTGCTAGTAATATATAAAAATCAATGTCCTGAGATAACATATATATATACATATATATATCAACGCACAGCCGAAACCGCTGAAGCTTCAGACTTGAAATTTGGCAGGCATGTCCGCATGATTACGAAAGTAACCACTAAGAAAGGATTTTTCGAAATCTCAATTAGTTCGGGATAAATTAATTAAAACCTCTTAATTTCTGCGAAATTAAAACCTGTCATTGAACTCAAATCCCTTATTTTCGAAGGCTTTCCTCCATTCAAATCATTATTCAGTACTTCATCTCAACTTTTGGTCGATAGCGAACTATAAATTTGATATTGTTTTTGTTTCTCACGTGGTTCTTCGAGGCTTTTCTCAAGTCAAATCATAATGTTTCTGTCTATTGATTTCATTTTTTCAAAACTAGAAACGAAGTTTTTAAGAAAATCATCACAGGCGGACTATCCTTTTGAATTTAGAAGAGTGCAGTTTCCTGTTAAAGTTTGCTTTGCAATAACCATTAATAAGTCACAAGGACAGACATTAAAAGTAGCAGGGACCGATTTAAGAGAAGACTTTTTTTCACAATGTTATGTAGCTTGCTCCAAAGTCAGTTCATCAAGCAGCTTAATAATTTTAGCACCAGAAAAAAAAAAAAAACTAAAAATGTTGTATACAAAGAAGTTCTTGCTTAAACATAGGTATATCAATAAAATGTGGATGGCCTGTGTTTGCAAAGATAATCAATACTTTAAAAGAATCGTTAATAACAGTTAAAGATCGGTTAAGGACAAAGGCATATATGTAAGGAGTCCAGGGGCCCCGGGATTCTCCCCAAATTAGAAAAAGTTATAGGTAATAAGTAATTATTATAGGGGATTTTCGAAACTAGGTGCACCAAGCACTGTTAACCCCTACTAATTCCATTACCCGAGCAATGCCGGGTACGGGAATGCTAGTTCATTATATATGCTATTGTAGACTTTGATGTTTCCAAGAGGCAATTCATTAAACATGCTGTTGCATTCTTAGGAGTCACCAAGACGTCATTGTATGTCAAAGACTTAATCATTTGTTCATAAATGTCAGTGCTGCGCTTCTCTACTGCAGTGTTTCTTAAATTGTGTTCCGCGGAACCCAGGGGTTCCATGGAGGTCAATCAAGGATTCCACAAAATGTATTCTTTATTGAGCAATCACGATTGCTTATTGTTCTCATTTGACTGTTTTTGGCGTTACGCTGATTTTTCTCACCGCCACCCTCCGCACCATCACCGTGGAGCGGCTGGCTCCTCACGATGCTGCTCCAATAGCGAAAGCCGTCTCCAGGTTGCATCCATGTCCTACACACACGCGCATACATACACAACTACACGCACACGCGCACATATACACACACACACAAACACATACACACACAAACACATACAAACACTTACACACACGCATACATACAGACACCCACACATACACACACACATACACAACTACCCACACATTCATGCATGCACACAGACACAAACACATATGCCTACACACACATACACATACCCCCCCACACACATTCATACACACACATACACATAACCCGTACACACAAACACACACGCCTACATACACACACTCGTGATTGCGAAAAACATAATTTGAATTCAAGATGTCAAAATTCAAATTAATTTTCTTTTTTTTCCATCCTTTTTAGAAAACTTAAAAAAATTAAAAAAAAAAATCAAAACACAGACTTAAATTTTAAAGTTTAATTGTTTGTGTCTAAAACATTTTGTTTTTAAACTTGCTTTCAGATTTATTTTTTGTTAATTTTTGAAATTACGTTTTGACACTAAAAAATTGTGTTTGAAATAATTTTCACTTTGACTGTAGGTAAAACATTTCAAGAATGTTGCTTCAAACGAGTATACTACCTACGAAAAAAACAGAATTCCACGAAACAACTGGTCATTTAAAAGGGTTCCACTCATTGAAAAAATTAAGAAACGCTTCTCTACTGTAAGAAGTACGAGTAGATGCACACTTCAGAACATGGAAAAAGTACTTACACGTCAGAGTTGAAGTTCTGGGATTCTTCTTCCTCCCTTAACCTGGTGGTCTAGGAATTGGACGTCGCGGAGGTGGTGCTGGCAGAGGTCGCGGTGCGGGAGGAGGGGGTGGTGCAGGCTGGGGAGCTGCAGGCACCGGGATAGGCACTGGTACGTTCACAACCACCGGTGCAGGAACCATAGGCCTGGCCATGTAAGCAACACGCCTAGGTATTACAACTACAGCCCCTCTGCGATGTCCTCTGTTGCATCGAACAGACTTAAGAGACACAAGGACTGCAGACAGCAGAAACAATATGCATGCTTTCATTATGAGGTATTTCTGAAACAAGAACAAAAAAAAAATATATATTAATTTGAATTTCTGGCATCTTGAATTCAAACTATGTTTTTCGCAATCACGAGCGTGTGTGTGTATGAATGCGCGTGTGTGTTTGTGTTGGCGCATGTGTGTGGGTGCGTGTGTATGTATGCATGTGTGTGCGTGTTGTGTGTGTTTGTGTACGCGCATGTGTGCGTGTGTGTGTTTGTGTACGCGCATGTGTGCGTGTGTGTATTTATGCATGTGTGTGCGTGTTGGGTATGCAGTGCTGTGTGTGTACGCGCGTGTGTGTGTAGGCGTTCGTGTGTGGTTGTGTGTGCGTGCAGGCATGAGTGTGTGTGTATGTATGTGTGTGTTTGTGCCTGTGCGCAGGCATGAGTGTGTGTATGTGTGTAGGCGTGTGTGTGCATGCGTGTGTGTGTGTAGGATATGGACGCAACCTGGAGACGGTTTTCGCAAGAGGAGCAGCATCGTGAGGCCGGTCGACGCGACGGTGGTGCTGGCAGAGGGAGGTGGCGGGAAAATAAAGTGATAGAAATTCAAAACAGTCAATTCAAAACAGAACAATAAGCGATCGTGATTACTCAAAAAATTACAGCAATAACCTATAACACATGATTTTTTTGTTATCTAGAAGAATACCAGTAGTTGCTCTGGTTCCCTTTGACAAAAATGTAACATATTTAGATTTTTACAATCCAGATTTTGGAATTTGCACTGCACACAAAGAAATTTCTTCACATGAGTTTTTACAGGACAGAAATCCTCTCTGAAATGTAGCAAAGGGAAACAAGCATGCTTTGGTGCTCCTCTTACTTCCCTTCTATTGGGCAACGACTGCACTTATTTAGAGCTTCAGTTTATCCCAGAGCCTAGACAGACCAATCAATCTCACATTTTAGTTCCAGATCCCACGTGGTTTACCGAATTCGACAAATTCTTTTTATGCACTGCTTTGGAACATCTCAAAGTGCTCAAAATTCAACCTACTCTCGTTTTGACCACGAAATAGTTTATTCATCAGCCTCACTGAAAACTATATAAATAGTGTTACTATAATTCACCTAGGCTAAATCCAGACAGCTTCATTTTATAAAGAGAGGAGAGAAGTAAGGAACTTGCTTGCATAAGGTTTTGCCAATTCGTGCGAGGGTTGATCCAAAAGTAAAGTTCCCATAATTTTTACAAATATATAGCATGGTCTATTCTCATTGAAATTTATATCATTGGAAAGAAAAAACACTTCTCTATTTTTATACGTAAACGCCATCTTTTTATGTGCATTATTGTCAACGGTGCCCCAATTTATCTATCGAGTTTCACATAATTCCATCGCCAACCCGCTGAGGTAAAGTTTCACACCTTTTTGGACTTCGTCGTCGTTCCGGAAACGTTGGCCTCCGAAGTCCTCCGAGTAGGAAACAAGTGGTAATCACTAGACTCGAGCTCCGGACTGCAAGGAGAGTGGGACATGACATGACAGTCAACAAACGCTCCGTTCTTGATTGCAGTGACGCTTCTTCAACGGGTTGGCGGTGGAATGATACAGAAGTTAGGGCACCGTCGACAATAATGCGCAGAAAAAGATGGCGATTGTGTATAAAAATAGAGAAAAGTTTTTTCTTGCCAACGATGTAAATTTCAATGAGAATAGACAGTGCTGTATATTTGTAAAATTGATGGGAACCTTACTTTTGGATTAACCCTCTCTTTTATTGAGTCATACTTGGCATGCCCGTCTTATAGTGGGGTCGGGAGAGGACAACTGACATCCTGGCTTCTAGAAATCAGTGTATTTCGAAACATATACGGGTGTAGTTTTTGCTGAAAAAATATGTATTGAGTATATACCTTTAGACCCTTTGTGGGGAAATTTCAAAAATCAGGCCTGACAGTTTAGAAACAGTTATGGCTCCTCTCACATTTCATCAAGATTTATACACTTTCTATGAATCGCATTTTATGTCTTACTCAAAGTAATGTAAAAAAATCCGAAAACTTATGTAAACGAGCTGATGTGTGCATCACATGACTTCCTTTTACTCCAATTTAATGTCATTTTCTCATTATTGGTAGTTTTAATATGATTCAATAGTTTACTCTTTAAATATCACCAACAGTGGCCAAATTGAAACCAGATTTAAAAAAATAATAATAAAAAAAAATTGCCAAATTTGTCGCCAAGTTGGCGACAAAACTTGGCGACCAAAAGACTGGCAATATATCCAAGTGTCCGCTAAATTATAATACCACATGAGTTTACATCGAAATTAACAATGATTCCCCCCCCCCCCCCAAAGGAGCAAAAGACTCCCTTTGGAGCATCCGAATGCAACAAAAAGAAAGGTGCACAACTAGACCCCACTAGGAGTCTACGTACCAAATTTCAACTTTCTTGGACATTGCGTTCTTGAGTTATGCGACATACATACACACATACACACATACGCACATACATACGTACATACAGACGTCACGAGAAAACCTGTTGTAATTAACTCGGGGATCGTCAAAATGGATATTTCGGGTGTGTTTACGTCCCTAGACACATATCCACGTGTGGTCGGGTTGAAAAAAAAAAATTAACATTTATTTGGGGGTGAGCAAAATGGAAATTAAGGCCAATTTTTGGATGAAAATTTTTTTGCGAATACAATACTTCCTTTTTTGTAAAAGGAAGTAAAAACCAGATCTAAATTGTTAAAAACTCAATATTGAAAGGAAAATCTAACGACAATAGTACAGTAAAAATATTGGTCGGACCCAAACATCCAAAAGAAAAAAAAAGCTAAACCTGGTGCAAATTGTTTATTACCCTCCCAATAAGAACAGGTAAAAAGTCTCACCTCATTGTGCGTCGGGTTTTGGAATGGGGGGCATCTAAAAATTGCTGTTTTGCGTATTTTTCCAGAATTTTTAGAGTAAATTTAAAGTGAGAATATTATGTTATACTAAATTTAAAAGCATGAAATTATAAAGGTGTTTGACCCCCAAGAGGGATGACATAACCCATTAATGCTACAGAGCCCCCTATCCGCGGAAAACGAAGTAGCACCCCCGAACCCCCCTCCATACATTTCATATGGAAACATTATTTTATGCTAAGTTAAAGTTAGAAATCAAGTGTGTCCATCCTCCAAGAGCGATGGTGCACCTCCTCTCAAAGCTACAGCCCCCCCCCCCCTTCGCAAAATAAAATAAATACTCAATTATTTCATGCAAATCTAAAATGCATTAAATCAGGACTGTCCACCCCATAAGAACAGTAGCTCACCTCCGAACACGAAATTATATACTAAAATATTATCCTCCCCCCCCACCCCCTCTGATGGTGCACATTTGATTCAATGGCCAGAAAAATTACGCTGAACTGTTTTTTGCTTTCAAATGATTTCTCCTAAGCTTGCAACAAAAAGTCTCCGTTATCAAAATGTTTTTTAGAATCTAGATTATCAGCAAAATCGTTATTGTTGCAGTTATGTCTAGCACAGTTTGTGCATATAGACTTTTCAAACACTCACTATATCCAATGAACCCCTCAGAGCAAGCACAAGATTTGAGGCGCAGAAAGTCTTCCAGAGCTTGACTGTTGTAATAGGAAGCAGATTATATTTCTGTGGTGCTTTCTTTGCACCCATCAAAAATGACACTAGCTTTCCCATACTTACAAGTGACCTATACACTGCATTGCTGGCATATTTCCTTGATGCTCACAGAACCAAAAATATGATCAAGCAGGTATCTTCCATCTATTACATATGATGCAGTGAGAAGCGAAGGGATGTCAGCGGCAAAATTAAAAATTTGGAGATAACCAGTACAAATGGTTGGTGAACCTCTCCTCTATCTTGGGGCAAGAGATGGTACTAGTAGACCTAGTAGTTGCTTCTATACAGCATGATTTAGAAAAGAAAATCAATGAAAGCTTATCAAGGATGTTATCTTTAAACGCGTTTTATTCAAAACTTGAAAATGTCCACTTACATCCCTTTGCTTATCACTGCCTCATATATGACACAAGCTGTTCGTTCTGTGATGGTGGATGAACCTTTTGCTTCAGATAATAGCACTTTAACGATGCAGGATTTCTTTCCTTCTGAAACCAGATTCATCGAATACTGATGGAGGATCAGCGCATAACTCGTACCAGAAGTTTTTAGCAATTTGTTATTCCATCTTTACTGTTCATACCATTCGGTGTAAAAGATTGTTTATGCTTACACATCTTTACAGATAGTACAGTCACTCAAAATAATAGCCGAACAAAAATACCATTGCATGGTGTTTGATAACTGAATTAGTTCCTAATTTTTCACAAAAAATAAGTCAGGTGAACTATAATAAAAATGTCATGAACTGATTTTAATAGAATTTGAATTATTGTGTCTTAAGATTTGGTCGGAACCTTGGGGGGGGGGGGGTTTCTATGCTGCACTATGGTAATGATTTACATGAGAATATTTTTATTTGAAAATGAGAATTATATATAAAAAAAAACAGTTTGAACCCTATTCAGAGAGCCTTATATAAATAATAGCTAATGATCGAGTAACCCGCGTGTGTTTCAACAATGAAACTGACATGATAATGTGTTTTTGTTTTTTGGTAATGTTTAACACATGCAAGGAAAAGGCTAAACTGGATCCGGTAAATTAAAAACTGTTTTACGGGTAGTATCATTTCAAGAGAATGAAGAACATGTAACGCTATCTACTGGAATTTAAGGGGGGAGGGGGGGGGGGAGAGAGTTTTTATCAAAATATCAGGCAATGATTTAGTTCAAATATTACAAGCACCCGTCACTGGTGACTTTCTAGTTTTAATATAATTGTTGTATAATTTTCAACGATTTAAAATGATTCTACAACCTATTGGTTTTTTCAAAATATTGACGGATCTTCTTTTTGAAATGGGTCAGAAAACGAAGATACAGAGAAATAACACGCCACAAAAGTCATCGTACACTCAAATATTTTCGAATAAATTCATGATTAAAATTGTCATATGCAGTTTTATTAATATTTTTGCATTGTGTTGACCCCTTTAAGTCATTTGGCTTTATTTTTTTGTTTATTTATTCCTTAATATTGTGCTTATTAGTGTAAAATGGCTGGTATTCGTAAAAAAAACCGCAAACACCATTCAAAATTTGAATTTTTTCCCCATAGTAGTGGTAAATTGGTTTGAAATGTCTCTAAATTAGTTAATTTATTTGTTTGTATAGTAAAGTGCTTGATAAAATGCTTTAAAGAAAGGAATCGGACCGAAAACAAGGTAAGAAAAGGTCAACCGGCAAAGTTGACGAAACGTGATCGAAGATTTAAAGTTAAAGAATTTATGAAAAATACACATTTGCGTGCTGTAAACGTTTCTACAGAGTTAAATGAAAAAAAATACATTTAATTGTCACCTAAAGTTGTTCGCCAAGTTCTCTGATTAGCTGGATTAAATGGGACTTCTTCCCGCAGAAATTTTCTTGGTCGTGCGAAAAACAGAAAGCTTACGCTTTTCGTCGCAAAATCAATTATAAATAAGCTAAAAACGTTTTAGAATCACGTCTTACTTACAGATACAAATTAATTCAACATTTTTGGTTAAATTGTTGTATAACTGTAAGTAGAAGAAAAAAAATAGGCACTTAATCTTAAGAACTTTTTTGGATCAATTAATCAGGACGGTGGAGGTTTTCTAGTGTGAGGGTGCATATCAGCATCAGGACTTGGTAGTTTGTAATTTTTTGATGAAATAATGAATCATGCTGTTCCTTTAAATATTTTAAAAACCAATTTTGAACTCTTAGCCAAAAATTTGATTATTGAAACAACTTTGTTTTTTTATCAAGATAACGATAAGAAGCACACGGTTTTCAACATTTGCGTCTAGTGCCACGAAAATTGTCCTAAAGTTTAAAAAATACCCCCTAAATCTCCAGATTTTAACTTAATGTAACGTATTTAGAGATATCTGGAGGCTAGATTACGAAAATAGGGCTTTAAAATGAAAATAGAGCTAGAAACAGTAAGACTCGAAGTGTGGTAGAACACTTACTCAGAAATTACGCAAAAAAAAGGAAAGAAAAAAAAAATGAAATCTATTCCCAGACGTTTAAAAGGTGTCATGAATACTGTATGATATTCTACTAATTAATAACTTAATCAAAAGTTAGATTATTCAATAATATATAGACATTTTATAAAGTGTACGAAGACTTTTGTGAGATAAAATTTCCGGCACTTTTTGGTTTTTGATTTTTAAAAAATTAAGTTTTAATATTTTTTAAAAACTTTTCATGTAATTTTGTTAAAAATAAATCATAGATCTTATAATTAAATACCTATTCCGAAATATTAATGCTAACCAATTGATTGGGGACTATTTCTTTGAAAGTCGTAGGTGTACGAAGACTTTTGGGAGCCACTGTATGTTAATTAAGTTTTATGGTTATTTCCCAATTTAAATTAAATTTATTTGTCAAACATTTGCTTGTATATTATACATATCTACGTCAGAAAAAGTTTGTGACAAAGTTTATATAAATCGGTCTATTTACTTGTGATTTATACTTGTTTATTTCAACTGTCCTATTTATAGGACAGCGGTCCAATATGGAATCTAGGAAAATTAACTACCTCACATATTTATTTATTTTTATTCTTTTTTTAAGCAGCAGTTCATTTGGGTAAATTCCTTTATATAAATTTTGACCCTCCAGCAATATAACTATACAGCAAGAATGAACGGGAATTCCGAATCCAGTTTAATCCTTGTTACGATAAAGCTTTTCCCTGCATTTTTAAACATTACTTAAAAAATATGTTATCATGGCCGTGGAGCGAGTTTCATTGTTGATGAGTTGAAGAGCGTTTTTACTCTTTTATGAAATAGTGATAAACTGAGACAGAGGTTTGAAGAAAAAAAAAAGAAATTCTTAATAAATAAATAAAAAAAAAATTAGATATATTATAACAAATAAACATGTGAGGTAGTTAATTTTCCTAAATCTCAATTTTCAACTATATAATAAAGATCGCAAGATAGCTTTGTATGATGATAAACGTAATAATTTTGATTTCAAAGTGAATTCTTGGCAAAAAAAGTGTTTTTAAGAAATTAAGGATATTTTTGCTGAACTGGGACAACAGCTGAAAATTAATTTTATAGAAAACTAAAAAAAAAAAAAAAAAATATTTATTTATTTATATATATATATATATATATATATATATATATATATATATATATATATATATATATATATAATTTTTTTTTTTTTTTAGTTTTGTATAAAATTAATTTTCAGCTGTTGTCCCAGTTCAGCAAAAATATCCTTAATTTCTTAAAAACACTTTTTTCGCTAAGAATTCACTTTAAAATCAAATTTATTACGTTTATCATCATACAAAGCTATCTTGGGATCTTTATTATAAAGTTGAAAATTGAGATCTAGGAAAATTAACTACCTCACATATTTATTTGTTTATTTATTTTTTTTTTCAGCAGCAGTTCATTTGGGTAAATTCCTTTATATAAATTTTGACCCTCCCTAACTATACAGCAATCAATATAACTAATTTGCAGTCTTCGGCTGGAAATGACTGCGGTGAATTTCATGTATTTCTGCTTTAGCCCTTGCTAATGGGCGGTAATTTATTGAATACATTGTGCCTTGCCTTCAATCTTCGAGTTGAACCGAACCATTGCTTCGGTCACTCGTCTGGTCTGTGCTAATTCTATATTAGCTACCACTTTGTTTGGCACTCTTGACTTCCTTAAGAGGTTTTCCATCTCCAGCTCAGTCACTTTCCTATGCTGGGCTGATGAGTGCTAATAAGCACGAAACTGCAGTCCTCGGCTGGAAATGACTGAGTTGGCGGTGAATTTCATGTATAATATAACTATACAGCAAAAGAATGAACGGGAATTCCGAATCCAGTTTCATCCTTGTTACGATAAAGCCTTTCCCTGCATTTTTAAACATTACTTAAAAAATATGTTATCATGGCCGTGGAGCGAGTTTTATTGTTGATGAGGTGAAGAACGTTTTTACTCTTTTATGAAATAGTGATAAACTGAGACAGAGGTTTGAAAAAAAAAAAAAAAGAAATTCTAATAAATAAATAAAAAAAAAATTATATATATTATAACAAATAAACATGTGAGGTAGTTAATTTTCCTAGATCTCAATTTTCAACTATATAATAAAGATCTCAAGATAGCTTTGTATGATGATAAACGTAATAATTTTGATTCTAAAGTGAATTCTCAGCAAAAAAAGTGTTTTTAAGAAATTAAGGATATTTTTGCTGAACTGGGACAACAGCTGAAAATTAATTTTATAGAAAACTAAAAAAAAAAAAAAATATATATATATATATATATATATATATATATATATATATATATATATATATATATATATATATATATTATATTATATTATATAATTTTTTTTTTTTAGTTTTCTATAAAATTAATTTTCAGCTGTTGTCCCAGTTCAGCAAAAATATCCTTAATTTCTTAAAAACACTTTTTTTGCTGAGAATTCACTTTAGAATCAAAATTTATTACGTTTATCATCATACAAAGCTATCTCGGGATCTTTATTATATAATTGAAAATTGAGATCTAGGAAAATTAACTACCTCACATATTTATTTGTTTTTTTTTTGTTTTTTTTTCAGCAGCAGTTCATTTGGGTAAATTCCTTTATATAAATTTTGACCCTCCAGCAATATAACTATACAGCAAGAATGAACGGGAATTCCGAATCCAGTTTCATCCTTGTTACGATAAAGCCTTTCCCTGCATTTTTAAACATTACTTAAAAAATATGTTATCATGGCCGTGGAGCGAGTTTTATTGTTGATGAGGTGAAGAACGTTTTTACTCTTTTATGAAATAGTGATAAACTGAGACAGAGGTTTGATATTTTTTTTTTTTTTACTACATTCAATGCCAATTTTCTCAAAGCGCCTTTTCATGATGACACCAACGTTTTCACATAAATTCCTAGCTACACTTGCATACATCAAAAATATGTAATAAAAATTGGTGTCACTATAAGGGCGCCAGAAGATGTTGGAACTTTTATGTGATAAATTTCACAAAAATGGAAATGTTTAAAATCTAACTACTACTACTCTCACCCTCATAGCAGAGATCTAAAACTAATTAAGTTTGATAACCAACACATGTTCGTGTAACATATGAAATAAAAAAATCGGTGTCTCTCCTATTACTTTCGGAAAATATACTCATTCGAAATCAGTATGTTATGGAGTTATTAAAAAAAAAAAAAAAAAAAAAAAGACTTTTCTAATTCGAATGGCTTTTTGCACGGTTTGTTTTAATCTTTAATATAAAATTACAGTATACTGATAAACCTAAAATAATATGTTTCTAATGCTTTTTATGTAAAAAAAAAAAAAAAAAAGCTTTATAAAAAGCATTAGAAACACAGTAAATCGATATAGGTACAGATGGACGTATTGTGTAATGTGCATTATGGCTAAAATAGTCGTACTAATATTCATATTTTTCCAACCATACTATTTTTTTAATCAAATGCAACGATTTATAACATAATGTCTTATACAACGAGCATTCAGAATCTGAAACATAATCTGAGGATGACGTAGACTAAAACAAAGAAACATTAAAAAAAAAAAAAAATCAATCAAATCACCCAGTTTCCGAAAGACGGTCGTTTCTTATTGATATCTTGTAATTTTGTAGCACTAAAGCTTGGGAAAACATAGTATCCCGGAGAAATAGTAGAAGTTGACCATTTGCTAATCTGAATACAACTAGCCCCATCAAAGTAGAGATCTGAAACTACTAATTAAGTTTGACAACCAACACGTTTGAAATGCATTGAAATCTGCCGAGCATTTTCTATTCAACAATTGAACTAATTGGTCGTTTCTTATTGATACCTTGTAATTTTGTAGCACTAAAGCTTGGGAAAACATAAAGACGCTCTTACTGTCCAAAGTTGTTTATGTTAAACGTTGCTTCTTTGTAATAATTAAAAATGAATATGGTCAAAACACTATCTAGGTGTGATAAGATTAAATTAACAAAATACATAAATAAACAAAATAAAACGTTTTGATATAGGTACAGGTGGATCTATTGTGCATAATATATTTAGATTTTCATACCAATACTCGCCTTTTTCCAGTCAAATAAATTTATTTATTCCAATCCTTCTAGCAATGCATTTGACCTTTACTTGCAAATGGTTAACTTCGAATGATTATATTTCCAAAAGTAGTAGGAGTGATACTAATTTTATTAGTTCAATTGTTGAATAGAAAATGCTCGGCAGATTTCAATGCATTTCAAACGTGTTGGTTGTCAAACTTAATTAGTAGTTTCAGATCTCTACTTTGATGGGGCTAGTTGTATTCAGATTAGCAAATGGTCAACTTCTACTATTTCTCCGGGATACTATGTTTTCCCAAGCTTTAGTGCTACAAAATTACAAGATATCAATAAGAAACGACCGTCTTTCGGAAACTGGGTGATTTGATTTTTTTTTTTTTTTTTTAATGTTTCTTTGTTTTAGTCTACGTCATCCTCAGATTATGTTTCAGATTCTGAATGCTCGTTGTATAAGACATTATGTTATAAATCGTTGCATTTGATTAAAAAAATAGTATGGTTGGAAAAATATGAATATTAGTACGACTATTTTAGCCATAATGCACATTACACAATACGTCCCATCTGTACCTATATCGATTTACTGTGTTTCTAATGCTTTTTATAAAGCTTTTTTTTTTTTTTTTTTACATAAAAAGCATTAGAAACATATTATTTTAGGTTTATCACTATACTGTAATTTTATATTAAAGTTTAAAACAAACCGTGCAAAAAGCCATTCGAATTAGAAAAGTCTTTTTTTTTTTTGAGCAATCACGATTGCTTATTGCTTTCATTTCACTGTCCTTGATGTTGTGGTTCCTTTTTCAGCTTGAACCAGAGACACCAGCACCACCGCCCACCGGCCTCTGCAGGCGCGGGAAAATCCGTTCCCTGGAATCCGTTTCTCCTGGTCGGAGGCGTCCATGTCCTACACACACGCGCGCACATACACACACACACACATACACACGCTCATACACACGAGTCTTTACACACATACACATATGCCTACGTGCATACACACAGGTCTACGCGCACACACACAACTATACACACATAACCGCCCAGGAGGAGGGGTAGGCTTGGGGGGACAGGAGCTGTTTCTAGAAAAAATAGCCCCCAATGAGTAGGGTCCTGTCGCAACTCGTGATTGCGAAGAACATAATTTGAATTCAAAATTTCAGAATTCAAATTAATTATCTTCTTCCCCCCCCCCCTCCACATTTGAAGCAGTGAGAAGCA
>NC_072738.1:160535798-160621026 GCF_026930045.1 Uloborus diversus
ATCATACAAAGCTATCTTGCGATCTTTATTATATAGTTGAAAATTGAGATTTAGGAAAATTAACTACCTCACATGTTTATTTGTTATAATATATCTAATTTTTTTTTTATTTATTTATTAAGAATTTCTTTTTTTTTCTTCAAACCTCTGTCTCAGTTTATCACTATTTCATAAAAGAGTAAAAACGCTCTTCAACTCATCAACAATGAAACTCGCTCCACGGCCATGATAACATATTTTTTAAGTAATGTTTAAAAATGCAGGGAAAAGCTTTATCGTAACAAGGATTAAACTGGATTCGGAATTCCCGTTCATTCTTGCTGTATAGTTATATTGCTGGAGGGTCAAAATTTATATAAAGGAATTTACCCAAATGAACTGCTGCTTAAAAAAAGAATAAAAATAAATAAATATGTGAGGTAGTTAATTTTCCTAGATTCCATATTGGACCGCTGTCCTATAAATAGGACAGTTGAAATAAACAAGTATAAATCACAAGTAAATAGACCGATTTATATAAACTTTGTCACAAACTTTTTCTGACGTAGATATGTATAATATACAAGCAAATGTTTGACAAATAAATTTAATTTAAATTGGGAAATAACCATAAAACTTAATTAACATACAGTGGCTCCCAAAAGTCTTCGTACACCTACGACTTTCAAAGAAATAGTCCCCAATCAATTGGTTAGCATTAATATTTCGGAATAGGTATTTAATTATAAGATCTATGATTTATTTTTAACAAAATTACATGAAAAGTTTTTAAAAAATATTAAAACTTAATTTTTTAAAAATCAAAAACCAAAAAGTGCCGGAAATTTTATCTCACAAAAGTCTTCGTACACTTTATAAAATGTCTATATATTATTGAATAATCTAACTTTTGATTAAGTTATTAATTAGTAGAATATCATACAGTATTCATGACACCTTTTAAACGTCTGGGAATAGATTTCATTTTTTTTTTCTTTCCTTTTTTTTGCGTAATTTCTGAGTAAGTGTTCTACCACACTTCGAGTCTTACTGTTTCTAGCTCTATTTTCATTTTAAAGCCCTATTTTCGTAATCTAGCCTCCAGATATCTCTAAATACGTTACATTAAGTTAAAATCTGGAGATTTAGGGGGTATTTTTTTAAACTTTAGGACAATTTTCGTGGCACTAGACGCAAATGTTGAAAACCGTGTGCTTCTTATCGTTATCTTGATAAAAAAACAAAGTTGTTTCAATAATCAAAATTTTTGGCTAAGAGTTCAAAATTGGTTTTTAAAATATTTAAAGGAACAGCATGATTCATTATTTCATCAAAAAATTACAAACTACCAAGTCCCTGATGCTGATATGCACCCTCACACTAGAAAACCTCCACCGTCCTGATTAATTGATCCAAAAAAGTTCTTAAGATTAAGTGCCTATTTTTTTTCTTCTACTTACAGTTATACAACAATTTAACCAAAAATGTTGAATTAATTTGTATCTGTAAGTAAGACGTGATTCTAAAACGTTTTTAGCTTATTTATAATTGATTTTGCGACGAAAAGCGTAAGCTTTCTGTTTTTCGCACGACCAAGAAAATTTCTGCGGGAAGAAGTCCCATTTAATCCAGCTAATCAGAGAACTTGGCGAACAACTTTAGGTGACAATTAAATGTATTTTTTTTCATTTAACTCTGTAGAAACGTTTACAGCACGCAAATGTGTATTTTTCATAAATTCTTTAACTTTAAATCTTCGATCACGTTTCGTCAACTTTGCCGGTTGACCTTTTCTTACCTTGTTTTCGGTCCGATTCCTTTCTTTAAAGCATTTTATCAAGCACTTTACTATACAAACAAATAAATTAACTAATTTAGAGACATTTCAAACCAATTTACCACTACTATGGGGAAAAAATTCAAATTTTGAATGGTGTTTGCGGTTTTTTTTACGAATACCAGCCATTTTACACTAATAAGCACAATATTAAGGAATAAATAAACAAAAAAATAAAGCCAAATGACTTAAAGGGGTCAACACAATGCAAAAATATTAATAAAACTGCATATGACAATTTTAATCATGAATTTATTCGAAAATATTTGAGTGTACGATGACTTTTGTGGCGTGTTATTTCTCTGTATCTTCGTTTTCTGACCCATTTCAAAAAGAAGATCCGTCAATATTTTGAAAAAACCAATAGGTTGTAGAATCATTTTAAATCGTTGAAAATTATACAACAATTATATTAAAACTAGAAAGTCACCAGTGACGGGTGCTTGTAATATTTGAACTAAATCATTGCCTGATATTTTGATAAAAACTCTCTCCCCCCCCCCTCCCCCCTTAAATTCCAGTAGATAGCGTTACATGTTCTTCATTCTCTTGAAATGATACTACCCGTAAAACAGTTTTTAATTTACCGGATCCAGTTTAGCCTTTTCCTTGCATGTGTTAAACATTACCAAAAAACAAAAACACATTATCATGTCAGTTTCATTGTTGAAACACACGCGGGTTACTCGATCATTAGCTATTATTTATATAAGGCTCTCTGAATAGGGTTCAAACTGTTTTTTTTATATATAATTCTCATTTTCAAATAAAAATATTCTCATGTAAATCATTACCATAGTGCAGCATAGAAACCCCCCCCCCCAAGGTTCCGACCAAATCTTAAGACACAATAATTCAAATTCTATTAAAATCAGTTCATGACATTTTTATTATAGTTCACCTGACTTATTTTTTGTGAAAAATTAGGAACTAATTCAGTTATCAAACACCATGCAATGGTATTTTTGTTCGGCTATTATTTTGAGTGACTGTAACTACTCTCGTAACAGAAGCTAAAGACATAACTGCTTACCTCCTTTACAAAGAAATGCCACAAAATTGTTTGCCTTCAATATCCTTTGATGTTACTACACGAACGTTAAAGGTCTCATCGCAACTCACTTTATCATCAGCGAGCAATACTACTACCAAATTGAGAGGGAAGAAACTTCTGGGGGCTTTAGAAACAGATTGTAATTTCCAAACTGAGAGACAAAAAGGTGTAAATATTTAGCATTGTATTGTTGTATTGCTCATTGCTCTCATCAAGAGTTGTTCCATCGTTGAATCACTACAGGTTCTAGACCACCTGAATTTGTCGCTGCGTTAAATCGTTGAATAGCTGATGTTTTAGCTGATGTTTAATGTGATCAAATTTTTTTTATCGCATAATGTACTCAAAAGTTTCAGATAGTGTTGCAAGTATATGTCTGCATCTTTAGCATAATTCACATAACCAGCTGCGGAAAAGAGAGGTAGCTTGGTGTTTGCAAATGAGAATCTAAACCGACTTAGAGGGTGCAGAATTGCAGCATTGCCCGTCTCACTATTGGCAATTTCCGTTTGTCCCCCCTTACGGTGATGGCAAAAGATTGTAGAAAAGTTGAAGTAAGTTAATCAAGAAGAAGCAGGGAAACTTTGGTCAATTTGGACTTTTTTTATGCTGCACAGGATTTTGGTTTTCCAGCGCTCTAAACAGTTTAATAACTCCAGTCACAAATAATTTGGTTACTGAGCTCGCTTAGATCTTTTAGAATTATCATTCTGATATTACCATATCATTGTGTGACATTTTGTACTTCGGAAAAATTTAAGTCAGGGAAATTTTTTCGTGAACTTCACTGTAATAGTTGATTTTAGAATGTAAATTCAGGTTCCCCCCCCCCCCAAAAAAAAGCGATGGCGCACCCCTTAAGTGTGACGGAGTACCTATCCAGAATAAAAGCCCTCAAAAAGGAAAGAAATAATCCTTGAAAAAACTGCCTTAAAAATTCCAATGACTCAAAGCTGCTCCGTGAACCTGTCCACCCCTGTTAATTAGAATTTTTTTTCTGTCAGAGTTTATTATTTTACTATTTATAGAGTGGTTTCTGCGAGGTTTGAGAATTTTTTTTACGTAACAGAAATTATTTTTATTTAAATAGAGGATTATTTCGTCCCCCCCCCTTCCCCCAAAACCCGACGCGCAAAGTGCTGGGACTTTTTACCTCTTCTTGCTGGAAGGGTAAGAAGTAATTTGCAACAGGTTTCGCCTTTTTTTTTTTGGATGTTTGGGTTTGGCCATTTTTTGACCTAATTTTACTGTACTACAACTCTTTGTGCTAAAACTTGACTGTTTAAGAAGTAAACCAATGCTTTTATGCGGTAAACAAACAATAAATCTTTTCGCTTTCAATTTTTTTCTTCTTATTATTTTGAAACAAATAAGCTTCTCCCTTTCAATTCCCTCTCTTTCTCTCCTATTTTGTTACAATTTAGTTACTAAATGATTGAATGAGGCTAGCATTAATCACAAACATAATTAGCAACAATTAATACATGTGTAAATCTTCTTTATCTTTATCTTTACTAACTAGTGGCACCCACACGGCTTCGCCCGTAATAGAAAAATTAAAGGTCTTTTGGTTCGCCTGTATATTTACAAATAATGTATGGTGAATTTTCTCGTCAATTGGCTTGTAAAGACGTTATAGTTCCACGTTATGATAATTTCGTATCTCGCCAATTGGCTTGTGCCCATGTTACGGTTCCACTTTCGTAATTTATAATAGTTTTTTTCTTAAAATTGGAATAAAAAAAGAACCACATCGAATTTTCGAAAAATCGCTTCGAGGTGCACACCCCCATGCTACATACTAACTTTGTGCCAAATTTCATGAAAATCGGCCGAACGGTTTAGGCGTTATGCGCGTCACAGACATCCTACAGATATCCAGACATCCAGACATCCTCCGGACAGAGAGACTTTCAGCTTTATTATTAGTAACTAGTGGTACCCGCACGGCTTCGCCCGCAATAGAAAAATCAAAAGGTCTTTTGGTTCGCCTGTATATTTAGAAATAATGTATAGTGAATTTTCTCGCCAGTTGGCTTGTACCGACATTACGGTTCCACGTTATGATAATTTCGTATCTCGCCAATTAGCTTGTGCCCATGCTACGGTTCCACGTTACGATAATTTCGTAATTTATGATACTTTTTTTCTTAAAATTGGAATAAAAAAAGAACCACATCGAATTTTTGAAAAATCGCTTCGAGGTGCACACCCCCATGCTACATACTAACTTTGTGCCAAATTTCATGAAAATCGGCCGAACGGTTTAGGCGTTATGCGCGTCACAGACATCCCACAGACATCCTACAGATATCCAGACATCCAGACATCCTCCGGACAGAGAGACTTTCAGCTTTATTATTAGTAACTAGTGGTACCCGCACGGCTTCGCCCGCAATAGAAAAATCAAAAGGTCTTTTGGTTCGCCTGTATATTTAGAAATAATGTATAGTGAATTTTCTCGCCAGTTGGCTTGTACCGACATTACGGTTCCACGTTATGATAATTTCGTATCTCGCCAATTAGCTTGTGCCCATGTTACGGTTCCACGTTACGATAATTTCGTAATTTATGATACTTTTTTTCTTAAAATTGGAATAAAAAAAGAACCACATCGAATTTTCGAAAAATCGCTTCGAGGTGCACACCCCAATGCTACATACTAACTTTGTGCCAAATTTCATGAAAATCGGCCGAACGGTTTAAGCGCTATGCGCGTCACAGACATCCTACAGACATCCTACAGACATCCAGACATCCAGACATCCTCCGGACAGAGAGACTTTCTGCTTTATTATTAGTAAAGAAGAAGATAATAAAGCTGAAAGTCCCTCTGTCTGTCCGGATCTCTGTGACGCGCCTATCGCCTAGACCGTTCGACCGATTTTCATGAAATTTGGAACAAAGTTAGTTTGTAGCATGGGGGTGTGCCCCTCGAAGCGATTTTTCGAAAATTCGATGTGGTTCTTTTTCTATTCCAATTTTAAGAACAAAATTTTCATAAAATGGACGAGTAAATTACGAAATAATCATAACATGGAACCGTAGCATGGGTACAAGCCAATTGGCGAGATACAAAATTATCATAACGTGCAACCGTAACATGGGTACAAGCCAATTGGCGAGAAAATTCACCATACATTATTTGTAAATATACAGGCGAACCAAAAGATCTTTTAATTTTTCTATTACGGGCAAAGCCGTGCGGGTACCACTAGTGTTGAATAAAAGACTGAAAAAAAAATGTATAATTTTATTTAGCAATGCTCGACATCCAATCAAATTCATGTGAAATTAAGAATACGTGTTGCAAATTTGAAACCCTGTAGTCAGACATCAAAGCCAATTTTTCCACTTTTAAAGACATGTCTAGAGTTTTTAATCAGAAAGTGAAGGAAATCTAGAAGATAGCTTCGCTTCCAACATTTTCACATCTAAGTTTTGCGTTACAGTGGAAGCATTTCAAAACATTTACGGTTATTAAGAAACTAGAAAATCGCCCGCCAAAATATAACGGGTGACAATTGCTTCTACATTTGAGCGAAGCCATTTTCTGTTTGGTGATATTTTGATCGCTGAAATAGTAACCCTAACTCCAGTGGATTAACCCTAAATTCCAGTAGTCAGCGTTCATTGTGGACCGATTTTTCGTTTTTCAATTCTCCTAAAATTACAATCTTACCTGTTAAACAGTTAAGTGACCGGATCCAGTTTAGCCTTGTTCAAATAAAGCATTTCCCTGCATGTCCAGCATTGCCAGAAAATATTAGCAAATTATCATGCTATGGCGCGAGTTTTATTATTGGTGACGTCAGCGTACTCGATCAGTGAATAAGTGACAACAGCTTAAATTCCAGAAGATAGCGTTTATTATTGATTACTTTTTCGTTTCTTCATCCCCCTGAAAGGACAGTCTTACCAGTAAAACAGTTAAGTGACCGGATCGAGTTCAGCCTTGTCACAATAAAGCCTTTCACTGCATGTCAAGCATTACCAAAACATATTATAAAAATGATCATGCAGTGGCGCGAGTTTCATTGTTAATGACGTCAGGAGCGTTACTCGATCATTGGCTTTGGAAAAAGTAGTGAAGCTGTGAAAGTGGAATAAAAGTTTCAAGGTGATTGAAATGTACACTCTTACATAGATATCTCAACATTTTAGTAGCCGGAAATAAAAATATGCATATGTGAGAAGACAAACAAGATATTGGTTTGCAAATCAGAGTTTTTGAAGACCTGAGATCTATAAAAAAAAATAAAAAAAATGAATATGGTGAATTAGAACGCGGGAACATATGAGGCAGTGAGAAGCAAACTGCGATGTATAAGGGCGTGTAAGTGGCTAAATAAAAAAAAAGGGAGATAACCAGTACAAATGGTAAAAAAAAAAAACCTTCCTTTGTTTTGGGGCAAGAAAAATGTTTTGCATAGTTCTGTGATAGACAAAGGGGCCCCCAAAAAGGCATTGCAATGGACTGCCAAACCTGTAAATCCGTCTCTCTCTCTCTCTCTCTCTTTGGGTAGAAACCATATTCAAAAATACACACAGTAAGATCAGTAAGATTATCTTTACAAATAATAAAGCTGAAAGTCTCTCTGTGCGCGTCTGGATCATTGTGACGCGCATAACGCCTAGACTATTCGGGCGATTTTCAAGAGATTTGGCACAAAATTAGTTTGCAGCTTGGGAGAGTGCATCTCGAAGCGATTTTTTGAAAATTAAATTTTGTTCTTTTCTATTCCAGTTTTAAGAACATTTTACATAACATGGACGAGTGAATTACCATAACATGGTCGAGTTAATTACCAAATTATCATAACGTGGAACCATAACATGGGTGTGCAAATGAACATAGCAAATTGGCGAGAAATTCATCATCCACTATTTGTAAATATACAGGCGAACCAAATGACCTTTTCTACTACTGTCAAAACCGTGCGGGTATCCCTAGTAGTAAAAAAATACATAATGCTTACCGATATGCTGCTTCAAAGAGCTTCAAGGGATGAAAATCAGAGTGCTGAACTGCCGTTAAGTCTGTTCTTTTATATTGGACGAGAATAACTGATTAAAGAAGCGATAAATACTGTTGCCATTGAACTTCCTGGGCATTTTTCTTACCAACCCAAACATCACGACGCTGAAAATCAAAAAGAAATCCCGGCGACAAAAATCACACTCCCACTCGATTTCAACTGTCGGCGACTTTTAAACTAAGCCTTTGTGTAAAAAGCGATTTACAACGGACGTGTCAAAATCTGTTTACTGCAATGTCGGCTCGTGTGTTAAGACCTCTCAACCAGGTGTCGCTTCGGCATGTCCGAAACCGTTTAACTCATGTTTTATTGTCGCGTGTGTCTTTTTATGACAAACAGATAGCCATTTTCGACTCAATGGCGAAGAGGATGTGAATTTATGAACTTGTTTGTTCGCAATTGTTTGAAAGTAATTGACACTGAATTTGACAACTCTGTTGCAAAGTAGAAATAAATTAAAGGATTGCAGCAAAGTTAAAAAGTCAAATTTCGCAACTTGTTACAATATAATAGAGACTTTTGATTTATCATGTTTTGAGATTTATAGTCTATCAATGTGTTACGGAGTCAAAATTCTGCCATTTTTTAAATTTTATATTTGGTTATACATTTTGCTAACTTTTTTCCCTGTTTATATATCTGTTTAACATTTGTATTATATTGTTTCAAATATAAAAGGTGTTTGCTTGGTTCGCTGCATCATTTTCATGCGTTTACTATGAGTTAGATTTTGGGGACAGCAATTTAATTTTTCGTTAGGATTGCATGAAATTTTTGTTTGGTTTAAATCGAGTTTCCTTCAGGTATTTGTATAAAAAAAGAATATTATAATACTTCAGTCAGGGGTGTTCCCCTAGGGGGGGGGGGGGGGTAGGTCATTGCGCAGACGGTGCCATTGAAGTTTTTAGGGGGAGGGTTGTTTTGCGGGGTATTTATTTCCTTTGGAGGGAGTGGCCCTTGTTTTGGGAGTCTTTACGCTATTTAGGGGGGTTGGGGTGCGTCCTTGCTCTTAGGGGGGCACCCCTGTTTCAGCGGTGTTCGTCTCCCTTACAACAATGTCGAGAATAGTTTCTTTTTATCCCCTGTTTCTCTTTTAGCAGAAAAAAAAAGAATACTCTGCTATGGTTATTTTTTCACCGAATGATTTTGGAATGCATTGAGATATACTTCTCATATAATTCACTCTGCTCTGAAACGTTCGAATATAAATATTGCAATGTCTAATTAATTTTGGCAGGGGGTCCACGAAAAATATAAATCATTGGCAAAAGGTCCATTTAACAAAAAAGGTTTGGAAACCTATACTGTTACTGAAAATTAGGAAAGTTATAATATTCAAACTGCCGTGGGCACGTAAATGGCAGTATCTGTAGAAGTAAGTTTTTGAGATATTTGAAGAAACGTGGTTTGTATTACATACTAACATTAGATAAACGTTTAAATAAGATGGTCTTTTTTTCAGCGGAAATCAAACGAGCGAAGCTGTGTAATAAAACTGACGTACAATAGAAGACAAATTTGCAAAAAAAAAATAAATAAATAAATTTAAAAAAATAAAAGAAAAAAAAAAGAAGAAGAAAGAAAAATTTGCAGTAACTGCCCTTCACCTACCCATGGCGGCCCAGTTAACAAAACTAGAAATAGTGACAAAAACTGTTGCACAAAAATGCCCTAACTAACCCCTTTAACAAGATAGAAATTATTAGGTATCGGTAAATTTTTTGAATAAAATTAAAACACAATAGAAGATGAAACATTGAAGCAAGTTTGTCGAGTAACTAACACCCTGCTTTTACCTGCAAAAAACATTGCAGAAGCATACATATGCGTGTTTGTAGTGAAAGAACAATTTTAACAAACCGCTAGCGTAAATATATTGGGTAACATAATCATGGTATCATCAAAATTAAACACACATATATTAACAAAAAATAATTTAGACGAGACTTAAAAGATAGTAATATTGTAAGAACAGTGCTTTGTTTGAGAATATAATATTCTTCTACATAAAATTAATAAGGGCTTGGGCTACTCGCGCATCTATAAGATGCTTAACGGTTGTCAAATAAAACATAAAACATGAGAAGGAAGAAAGAACCATTATTAGCCGTTGATATTTAATAAACTTTAAAAGAAACAATTTTGCCGAAGCGATCCATCATGACTACAATCGAAACTACAAGCCGGTACACAGAGTTCCTCAGTTCACTTCAGTTCTTTTTTGTTCCGAGTTGAGAAGTCGGCATTCTGTTTCTCAACAAATATTTTAATAGGGTCGATTACTCGCTTTTGCTCTGCATTATATAACACCTCAAAATTGCAGCAATGTGCTCAGTTTCGCTGGGTTTCGAAACCAAGTTTCGCAATTTCGCCGCTAGGAGAATTACGGATGCATTTAGCTCCTGATTGGTTCTTAGATCGATGGTGCTATCTGAGTTCAAGTTCCCCAGGGATAATTTTCTATATTTCCAAGGACTCATATTGTTATTTTGTGCTTCGCAGTATTTATGTAATACATTTCGCTCACCGCGTAAGCGGTATCTCAAATATTAGAAAAAAAGTAAACATTATTTATTTGAAATATAAATTAGTGCAATTCCTCGGCTGCGACACCTTTTTTTCTGCGCCCTCGGAGCCTCTGCGCTCTTGGTATGCGCCGTTTGTGAATTAAGGCTGGGGCCTTCTTGGGGAACCTAGAACCCCTTTAGAGGACCTACCGACTTATACAACATTTTATTTCCAAGACAGCTTTGGATCCAGCATCCAGCCCTGTTTCTAGTATTTATAAATACGTTATAATATTTGTTGGTGGCTATGCCGTAAAAGAATTGATGTTGAGTAAAATGTCACTTTAAGGTAAATCTATAAAATTAACTTTTTTCGCAAATTCAACAAAAATGTTTCTTAAAATGTTTACTGTAATGAAAGTCATTTCCGGACCTAATTTGTTTTTAACTTGTATTAATTAAATCTTTTTCATTTACAGAATAAAATAATCAAACATCAATCAGGCAATTCAGCTGAAGCTTGGACACCAGTTTTCTGCAAGGAGGCTTTTTTACAAAAACTAATTTTGTGCCCTTGCAATTCAGGAACCGAAATGTCGGATGAGTCAGTTCCCCTTACATAGTGGCCTTAGGGGGACCCAGTCCTCCCCTGGGCTCTTCATTTAAATTTCGTGACTTAGTTTAAAAACTTTAACTGTTCACCATTTAGACGTGAGAACTTGCACAGAGTTAGCATACTGGTGTGAAATTGTGTATGAACGAAATAACTGAATTCTTCAAATTTGGTAACTTAGATGAAAATATTTAACTTTTATTTTTTGACTAGAAAAACTAAACATAGTTTGGGCATACCAAAACTGGAAAAAGTGTCGAAGTTACGCAGATCCGAATCACAGCATTACGACGCTGCAGTTAGATTTTCCGTAACTACATTAAACATTGTCCAAGATGTTTTGTGCTAAATGACTGTTGTGCTTATCAATATTATAAATGCGAAAGTGAATTGTTTGTTTGTAATGTTTTCATACCTTAACTACTCAACCGATCGTTGTGAAATTTTGCATAGGCATTGTCAAGGTGCCGAATAGAATACAGTCTTAACATCAAGTAGATGGAAAGTCTAAGGTCCGGATAACAAGCGGAAAGAGACGGATCTATTAGTGTTTAGGAGTGCTAGGTTTTGCAAATGCCTGTAAGCTTATAAGAATCTATTAGTGTTTAGGGGTGGTAGCTTTTGCAAATGCATATAAGCCTATAAGAATCTATTAGTGTTTAGGGATGTTAGCTTTTGCAAATGCCTGTAATCTTATATGAATCTATTTGTGTTTAGGGGTGCTAGCTTTCACAAATGCCTGTAAGCTTATATGAATCTATTAGTGTTTTTGGGTGCTAGCTTTTTCAAATGCCTGTAAGCTTATAAGAATCCATGAGTGTTTAGGTATGCTAGCTTTTGCAAATGCCTGTAAGCTTATATGAATCTATTAGTGTTTATGGACGCTACCTTTTGCAAATGCCTGTAAGCTTAAAAGAATCTATTAGTGTTTAGGATGCTAGCTTTTGCAAATGCATGTAACGACATTATAAAAATCTATTAGTGTTTAGGGGTGCTAGCTTTTGCAAATGCCTGTAAGCTTATATGAATCTATTAGTGTTTAGGGACGCTACCTCTTGCAAATACCTGTAAGCTTATAAGAATCTATTAGTGTTTACGGGTGCTAGCTTTTTCAAATGCCTGTAAGCTTATAAGAATCTATGAGTGTTTAGGTATGCTAGCTTTTGCAAATGCCTGTAAGCTTATATGAATCTATTAGTGTTTAGGGGTGCTAGCTTTTTCAAATGCCTGTAAGCCTATAAAAATCTATTAGTGTTTAGGGATGCTAACTTTTGCAAATGTCTGTAAGCTTATAAGAATATATTAGTATTTAGGGGTGTTAGCTTTTGCAAATATGTATGTAAGCTTAAAAAAATCTATTAGTGTTTAGGGATGTTAGCTTTCGCAAATGCCTGTAAGCTTATATGAATCTATTAGTGTTTAGGGGTGCTAGCTTTTTCAAATGCCTGTAAGCTTATAAGAATCTATGAGTGTTTAGGTATGCTAGCTTTTGCAAATGCCTGTAAGCTTATATGAATCTATTAGTGTTTATGGACGCTACCTTTTGCAAATGCCTGAAAGCTTATAAGAATCCATTAGTGTTTCGGATGCTAGCTTTTGCAAATGCATGTAACATTATAAAAATCTATTAGTGTTTAGGGGTGCTAGCTTTTGCAAATGCCTGTAAGCTTATAAGAATCTATGAGTGTTTAGGTATGCTAGCTTTTGCAAATGCCTGTAAGCTTATATGAATCTATTAGTGTTTAGGATGCTAGCTTTTTCAAATGCATGTAACATTATAAAAATCTATTAGTGTTTAGGGATGTTAGCTTTCGCAAATACCTGTAAGCTTATATGAATCTATTAGTGTTTAGGGGTGCTAGCTTTTTCAAATGCCTGTAAGCTTATAAGAATCTATGAGTGTTTAGGTATGATATCTTTTGCAAATGTCTGTAAGCTTATATGAATCTGTTAGTGTTTAGGGACGCTACCTTTTGCAAATGCCTGTAAGCTTATAAGAATTTATGAGTGTTCAGGATGCTAGCATTTGCAAATGCATGTAACATTATAAAAATCTATTAGTGTTTAGGGATGTTAGCTTTCGCTAATACCTGTAAGCTTATAAGAATCTATCAGTGTTTAGGGGTGCTAGCTTTTTCAAATGCCTGCAAGCTTATAAGAATCTATTAGTGTTTAGGATGTTAGCTTTTGCAATATGCATGTAACATTATAAGAATCTATTAGTGTTTAGGGGTGCTAGCTTTTTCAAATGCCTGTAAGCTTATATGAATCTATTAGTGTTTATGGACGCTACCTTTTGCAAATGCCTGTAAGCTTATAAGAATCCATTAGTGTTTAGGATGCTAGCTTTTGAAAATGCATGTAACATTATAAAAATCTATTACTGTTTAGGGGTGCTAGCTTTTGCAAATGCCTGTAAGCTTATAAGAATCTATGAGTGTTCAGGTATGCTAGCTTTTGCAAATGCCTGTAAGCTTATATGAATTTATTAGTGTTTAGGATGCTAGCATTTGCAAATGCATGTAACATTATAAAAATCTATTAGTGTTTAGGGATGTTAGCTTTCGCTAATACCTGTAAGCTTTTAAGAATCTATCAGTGTTTAGGGGTGCTAGCTTTTTCAAATGCCTGCAAGCTTATAAGAATCTATTAGTGTTTAGGATGTTAGCTTTTGCAAATATGCATGTAACATTATAAGAATCTATTAGTGTTTAGGGGTGCTAGCTTTTTCAAATGCCTGTAAGCTTATAAGAATCTATGAGTGTTTAGGTATGCTAGCTTTTGCAAATGCCTGTAAGCTTATATGAATCTATTAGTGTTTATGGACGCTACCTTTTGCAAATGCCTGTAAGCTTATAAGAATCCATTAGTGTTTAGGATGCTAGCTTTTGAAAATGCATGTAAGCTTATATGAATCTATTAGTGTTTAGGGGTGCTAGCTTTTTCAAATGCCTGTAAGCTTATAAGAATCTATGAGTGTTTAGGTATGATATCTTTAGCAAATGTCTGTAAGCTTATATGAATCTGTTAGTGTTTAGGGACGCTACCTTTTGCAAATGCCTGTAAGCTTATAAGAATTTATGAGTGTTTAGGATGCTAGCATTTGCAAATGCATGTAACATTATAAAAATCTATTAGTGTTTAGGGATGTTAGCTTTCGCTAATACCTGTAAGCCTTTAAGAATCTATCAGTGTTTAGGGGTGCTAGCTTTTTCAAATGCCTGCAAGCTTATAAGAATCTATTAGTGTTTAGGATGTTAGCTTTTGCAAATATGCATGTAACATTATAAGAATCTATTAGTGTTTAGGGGTGCTAGCTTTTTCAAATGCCTGTAAGCTTATAAGAATCTATGAGTGTTTAGGTATGCTAGCTTTTGCAAATGCCTGTAAGCTTATATGAATCTATTAGTGTTTAGGATGCTAGCTTTTTCAAATGCATGTAACATTATAAAAATCTATTAGTGTTTAGGGATCTTAGCTTTCGCAAATACCTGTAAGCTTATATGAATCTATTAGTGTTTAGGGGTGCTAGCTTTTTCAAATGCCTGTAAGCTTATAAGAATCTATGATTGTTTAGGTATGATATCTTTTGCAAATGTCTGTAAGCTTATATGAATCTATTAGTGTTTATGGACGCAACCTTTTGCAAATGCCTGTAAGCTTATAATAATCCATTAGAGTTTAGGATGCTAGCTTTTGCAAATGCATGTAACATTATAAAAATCTATTAGTGTTTAGGGGTGCTAGCTTTTGCAAATGCCTGTAAGCTTATAAGAATCTATGAGTGTTTAGGTATGCTAGCTTTTGCAAATGCCTGTAAGCTTATAAGAATCTATTAGTGTTTAGGTATGCTAGCTTTTGCAAATGCCTGTAAGCTTATATGAATCTATTAGTGTTTAGGGACGCTACCTTTTGCAAATGCCTGTAAGCTTATATGAATCTATTAGTGTTTAGGGACGCTACCTCTTGCAAATACCTGTAAGCTTATAAGAATCTATTAGTGTTTAGGGGTGCTAGTTTTTTCAAATGCCTGTAAGCTTATAAGAATCTATTAGTGTTTAGGGACGCTACCTTTTGCAATTACGTGTAAGCTTATAAGAATCTATTGGTGTTCAGGATGTTAGCTTTTGCAAATATGCATGTAACATTATAAAAATCGATTAGTGTTTAGGGGTGCTAGCTTTTGCAAATATGCATGTAACATTATAAAAATCGATTAGTGTTTAGGGGTGCTAGCTTTTTCAAATGCCTGTAAGCTTATATGAATCTATTAGTGTTTAGGGGTGCTAGCTTTTGCAAATGTCTGTAAGCTTATAAGAATCTATTAATATTTAGGGGTGTTAGCTTTTGCAAATATGTATCTAAACTTATAAAAATCTATTAGTGTTTAGGGATTTTAGCTTTTGCCAATGCATGTAACATTATAAAAATCTATTAGTGTTTAGGGGTGCTAGCTTTTGCAAATGCCTGTAAGCTTATATGAATCTATTAGTGTTTAGGGACGCTACCTCTTGCAAATACCTGTAAGCTTATAAGAATCTATTAGTGATTAGGGACGCTACCTTTTGCAAATGCCTGAAAGCTTATAAGAATCTATTAGTGTTTAGGATGTTAGCTTTTGCAAATATGCATGTAACATTATAAAATCTATTAGTTTTTAGGGGTGCTAGCTTTTGCAAATGCCTGTAAGCTTATTAGAATCTATTAGTGTTTAGGATGCTCGCTTTTGCAAATGCATGTAACATTACAAAAACCTATTAGTGTTTAGGGATGTTAGCTTTCGCAAATACCTGTAAGCTTTTATGAATCTATTAGTGTTTAGGGGTTCTAGCTTTTTCAAATGCCTGTAAGCTTATAAGAATCTATGAGTGTTTAGGTATGCTAGCTTTTGCAAATGTCTGTAAGCTTATATGAATCTATTAGTGTTTAGGATGCTAGCTTTTGCAAATGCATGTAACATTCTAAAAATCTATTAGTGTTTAGGGATGTTAGCTTTCGCAAATACCTGTAAGCTTATAAGAATCTATTAGTGTTTAGGGGTGCTAGCTTTTTCAAATGCCTGTAAGCTTATAAGAATCTATGAGTGTTTAGGTATGCTAGCTTTTGCAAATGCCTGTAAGCTTATATGAATCTATTAGTGTTTAGGGACGCTACCTCTTGCAAATGCCTGTAAGCTTATAAGAATCTATTAGTGTTCAGGATGTTAGCTTTTGCAAATATGCATGTAACATTATAAAAATCTTTTAGTGTTTAGGGGTGCTAGCTTTTGCAAATGCCTGTAAGCTTATATGAATCTATTAGTGTTTAGGGACGCTACCTCTTGCAAATACCTGTAAGCTTATAAGAATCTATTAGTGTTTAGGGGTGCTAGCTTTTTCAAATGCCTGTAAGCTTATAAGAATCTATGAGTGTTTAGGTATGCTAGCTTTTGCAAATGCCTGTAAGCTTATATGAATCTATTAGTGTTTAGGGACGCTACCTTTTGCAAATGCCTGTAATCTTATAGGAATCTATTAGTGTTTATGGACGCTACCTTTTGCAAATGCCTGTAAGCTTATAAGAATCCATTAGTGTTTAGGCTGCTAGCTTTTGCAAATGCATGTAACATTATAAAAATCTATTAGTGTTTAGGGGTGCTAGCTTTTGCAAATGTCTGTAAGCTTATATGAATCTATTAGTGTTTAGGGACGCTACCTCTTGCAAATACCTGTAAGCTTATAAGAATCTATTAGTGTTTAGGGACGCTACCTTTTGCAAATGCCTGAAAGCTTATAAGTATCTATTAGTGTTTAGGATGTTAGCTTTTGCAAATATGCATGTAACATTATAAAATCTATTAGTTTTTAGGGGTGCTAGCTTTTGCAAATGCCTGTAAGCTTATATGAATCTATTAGTGTTTAGGGACGCTACCTCTTGCAAATACCTGTAAGCTTATTAGAATCTATTAGTGTTTAGGGGTGCTAGCTTTTTCAAATGCCTGTAAGCTTATAAGAATCTATGAGTGTTTAGGTATGCTAGCTTTTGCAAATGTCTGTAAGCTTATATGAATCTATTAGTGTTTAGGGACGCTACCTTTTGCAAATGCCTGTAAGCTTATAAGAATCTATTAGTGTTTAGGATGCTAGCTTTTGCAAATGCATGTAACATTATAAAAATCTATTAGTGTTTAGGGATGTTAGTTTTCGCAAATACCTGTAAGCTTATATGAATCTATTAGTGTTTAGGGGTTCTAGCTTTTTCAAATGCCTGTAAGCTTATAAGAATCTAT
This sequence comes from Uloborus diversus, assembly GCF_026930045.1. NCBI lineage: Eukaryota > Metazoa > Arthropoda > Arachnida > Araneae > Uloboridae > Uloborus > Uloborus diversus. The sequence goes on from NC_072738.1 coordinate 160,553,096, forward strand.
GAGTGTTTAGGTATGCTAGCTTTTGCAAATGTCTGTAAGCTTATATGAATCTATTAGTGTTTAGGGACGCTACCTTTTGCAAATGCCTGTAAGCTTATAAGAATCTATTAGTGTTTAGGATGCTAGCTTTTGCAAATGCATGAAACATTCTAAAAATCTATTAGTGTTTAGGGATGTTAGCTTTCGCAAATACCTGTAAGCTTAGAAGAATCTATTAGTGTTTAGGGGTGCTAGCTTTTTCAAATGCCTGTAAGCTTATAAGAATCTATTAGTGTTTAGGGATGCTACCTTTTGCAAATGCCTGTAAGCTTATAAGAATCTATTAGTGTTCAGGATGTTAGCTTTTGCAAATATGCATGTAACATTATAAAAATCTTTTAGTGTTTAGGGGTGCTAGCTTTTGCAAATGCCTGTAAGCTTATATGAATCTATTAGTGTTTAGGGACGCTACCTCTTGCAAATACCTGTAAGCTTATAAGAATCTATTAGTGTTTAGGGGTGCTAGCTTTTTCAAATGCCTGCAAGCTTATAAGAATCTATGAGTGTTTAGGTATGCTAGCTTTTGCAAATGCCTGTAAGCTTATATGAATCTATTAGTGTTTAGGGACGCTACCTTTTGCAAATGCCTGTAAGCTTATAGGAATCTATTAGTGTTTATGGACGCTACCTTTTGCAAATGCCTGTAAGCTTATAAGAATCCATTAGTGTTTAGGCTGCTAGCTTTTGCAAATGCATGTAACATTATAAAAATCTATTAGTGTTTAGGGGTGCTAGCTTTTGCAAATGTCTGTAAGCTTATATGAATCTATTAGTGTTTAGGGACGCTACCTTTTGCAAATGCCTGAAAGCTTATAAGTATCTATTAGTGTTTAGGATGTTAGTTTTTGCAAATATGCATGTAACATTATAAAATCTATTAGTTTTTAGGGGTGCTAGCTTTTGCAAATGCCTGTAAGCTTATATGAATCTATTAGTGTTTAGGGACGCTACCTCTTGCAAATACCTGTAAGCTTATTAGAATCTATTAGTGTTTAGGGGTGCTAGCTTTTTCAAATGCCTGTAAGCTTATAAGAATCTATGAGTGTTTAGGTATGCTAGCTTTTGCAAATGTCTGTAAGCTTATATGAATCTATTAGTGTTTAGGGACGCTACCTTTTGCAAATGCCTGTAAGCTTATGAGAATCTATTAGTGTTTAGGATGCTAGCTTTTGCAAATGCATGTAACATTATAAAAATCTATTAGTGTTTAGGGATGTTAGTTTTCGCAAATACCTGTAAGCTTATATGAATCTATTAGTGTTTAGGGGTTCTAGCTTTTTCAAATGCCTGTAAGCTTATAAGAATCTATGAGTGTTTAGGTATGCTAGCTTTTGCAAATGTCTGTAAGCTTATATGAATCTATTAGTGTTTAGGGACGCTACCTTTTGCAAATGCCTGTAAGATTATAAGAATCTATTAGTGTTTAGGATGCTAGCTTTTGCAAATGCATGAAACATTCTAAAAATCTATTAGTGTTTAGGGATGGTAGCTTTCGCAAATACCTGTAAGCTTATAAGAATCTATTAGTGTTTAGGGGTGCTAGCTTTTTCAAATGCCTGTAAGCTTATAAGAATCTATGAGTGTTTAGGTATGCTAGCTTTTGCAAATGCCTGTAAGCTTATATGAATCTATTAGTGTTTAGGGACGCTACCTCTTGCAAATACCTGTAAGCTTATAAGAATCTATTAGTGTTTAGGGGTGCTAGCTTTTTCAAATGCCTGTAAGCTTATAAGAATCTATTAGTGTTTAGGGACGCTACCTTTTGCAAATGCCTGTAAGCTTATAAGAATCTATTAGTGTTCAGGATGTTAGCTTTAGCAAATATGCATGTAACATTATAAAAATCTATTAGTGTTTAGGGGTGCTAGCTTTTGCAAATGCCTGTAAGCTTATATGAATCTATTAGTGTTTTGGGACGCTAGCTTTTGCAAATGCCTGTAAGCTTTATGAATCTTTTAGTGTTTAGGGACGCTACCTCTTGCAAATACCTGTAAGCTTATAAGAATCTATGAGTGTTTAGGGATGCTAGCTTTTGCAAAAGCACTGTAAGCTTATATGAGGTAAAGCAGGAGTTCCCACCTGAGGGGGAGGGGGGTCATGGCGCAGACTGCGCTATTAAAAATTTTAGGTGGGTTGTTTTGAGGGTTATTTTTTCATTTGGGGGTTTGTTTTTGGGGGGAGGTCTCCGTGATATTGAGGGGGCCTTGCCCTTAGGGAGGGACCCTTATTTAAATGGGCTTATATAAGGTAGAAGGAAATATAAGGCTAGTTGAAACGATTTTCCGTCGGCAAATTAGTAATAATAATAATCATCATAATGATAATAATTATAATGATAATAATAATGATAATAATAATATTAATAATAATAATAATAAAAACGACGACGAAAAGAAATTTCTGAGATGCGAAGAGATTTACAGTGCGCAAAGCAAAATGAAAAAACACCCTACAGAGGTCTTGGTTTTGACATTGCTTCTAATCCTAATACATTAGTTAATTCACGTGTAAGGACTGTTGTGACTAAAATACTCCCTTCAGAAAAAAATTCTGGCTGCGCAAGTGTGGAACATGCACGTTTAAGTAGTTACTTACGTTCAAAAACTTGGACGGTTTATCTTTATTTTTATGTATCATTCATAGTGGTAAGTGTAATAGATTAAGAAATATAAATTTCTAAACCAGTTAATTACAACGCATTTTCTCGTGACGTTTGTATGTACGTATGTATGTGCGTATGTGCGTATGTGTGTATGTGTGTATGTATCTCGCATAACTCAAAAACAGTATGTCCTAGGAAGTTGAAATTTGGTACGTAGACTCCTAGTGGGGTCTAGTTGTGCACCTCCCCTTTTGGTTGCATTCGGGTGTTTCTAAAGGGGTCTTTTTCCCCTTTTAGGGGGGGGGGAATCATTGTTAATTTCGATGTAAACTCAAGTGATGTTATCATTTGGCGGAAACGTGGCGATATATCGCCAGTCTTTTGGTCAAATTGGCGACAAATTTGGCGATTTTTTTTTTAGAATCTGATTTCAATTGGGCCACTGTTGGTGATATTTAGAGAGTAAACTATTGAATCACATCAAAATTGCCGGTAATGGAGAAATGACATTAAACTGGAGTAAAAGGAAGTCATGTGATGCACACATCAGCTCGTTTCTTAAAACTTAGTGTTATTTTTTAAGAGCATGCGCCCTTACACCCTTTGCGGGGTGCAATGTATGCCACCGGGTAAAACTCACCCCGTTAAAAATGTTTATTGCCGATTTAAAAAAAAAATACTGATTCAATATTTTTAAATGTTCTATCGAGGTGCGAAGTTTTATTCCGATCAGTCAGCGAAACTTGGTAAATGTTACTTTGCTTTATAACTTCTACCAGTTTTTTTAAAAGCAAGAAATAATATAAACACACTCAATGGCTCTGCTCATAATGCGATTAATTATTCTTGGTTACTTATTAAAAACGTAGGTGTGAAACAAGGTTTCGTATCTGCGCGTAATTGAATTGGAAGTAAGGCTCCTATATAAGGGGAGCTGACTTATCCGACATTTTGGTTCCAAAATTATCGGGCGAAAAAAATAAACATTTGTACAAAAGCCTCATTGCAGAAAACTGGTGTCCAAACTTTAGGTGTGTTGCCCGATTGATGTTTGATTATTTTATTCTGTGGATGAATACAATTTAATTAATACAAATTAAAAAGAAATAAGGTATGAAAATGAGGTTTATTACCGTAAACATTTCCCGATACATTTTAGCTGAATTTGTAAACGAAGTTATCTTTCAAAATTTACCTAAAGTGACATTTTACTCAACTTATCATCAATTATTTTACGACTTAGCAACCAGCGAATATTATGACGTATTTATAAATACTAGAAACGAGGTTGGATCCAATTCTGTCTTGGAACCAAAATGTCGGATAAGTCAGCCTGTCTTTTTCAAGGGGCTCTAATTGGAAGCATTCTAGAAATAGAAAACGGCCAATAGTTGGATCAAACGCTAACCGTCGGCGTTGCAATGAGTGTCTGCAAAACTTTCACTACACTGCCAGATCAAGATTGCTTCGACTGTAAGTGCAAAAACAATCGAAAATCTTTTCTTGAAGAGAAAATGTTATGAAGACAAAGTTAAACGAAGTGGAAAACGTGTGAATTGGAACTAAAGTAGTACAGTGAAACCTGTGTAAGTTGACCACTTGCGGTGCACTACTTTAGTGGTCAACTTATAGATGTTGAATTATATGACACAAGTCTAATTCTGTGCCTGAAAATAGCGGTCAACTTAGACCGGTAGTCAACTTACAAGGGTTGTGAACTTTTCAGGTTTTACTGTACAGTAGAACCTGTAAAGTTAACCACCTGTCTAAGTTAACCACAATTTTCAAGCACAGAACTAGATCTATATCATATAGTTCAACCTCTATAAGTTGACCACCTGTTTAAGTTGACCACTAAAGTAGTGTACCGCAAATGGTCAACTTACACAGGTTTCACTGTAGTACGGTAAAACCTGCAAAGTTGACCACCTGTCTAAGTTTACCGCTATTTTCAGGCACAGAATTAGATCTGTGTCATATAATTCAACCTGTATAAGTTGACCACCTGCTAAAGTTGACTACTAAAGTAGTGCACCGCAAGGGGTCAACTTAAACAGGTTTCACTGTAGTAACTGAAAAATTTGAATCGCGATGGTTACATGTGTACCAGTGGAAGGTCCTGGTGGCCTGATGGTATGGCGATGGCGTCGGACTCGTAACCAAATGTTCTGGGGTCTGATCAGAGCCGTGTCCAAGGGGACGGTTTTAGGGGTTAAACCCCTCCCATTGAAAAACAACAACAACAACTATGTATTATTAAATAATTTTTCAAAATGTATTTTAAGTTTTAATTAATTTTAGAGTTAATGCAATGATACTATACCGATGCGATTCCTCCACTTGTTTGCTGTTGTGATTCAATGTGTGGGGTCGGTTTAGAAATTCTTTCCCAGACCACACTCATCGTGAGAAAAACATGTTGCGCGGGTGTTTTATATCTGTAACCAGTATGGGAGCTGGATAAGTATAAGACCACACGTAAATACGGTTTTTGCTCCCCTTTTCTGAGAAATGTTCGAAATTAGATCTTCAGAATAACTGAATTCTACCCGAAGCTGGACATTTGTTGTGCACATAAACTTTCTCCGTTTGGTGTGATATGATGTCTGTGACACTATAGGGAACATTTTCCCACCACCTTGTCAACATCGTCTGACTGTTGTAAACAGGGGTGCATTCCCCGCCAAACGAATCCCCGTATATAAGAGAAAGTAAATAGGTCAAAGGGGGAGACACTCGTAGAGCAGAGATGCTGTTGAGTCGCGGAGTGGCTCACGCAGTTCAAAATATCTTTGTAACATTAAATAATCTGTAATTTGTAATATAGCTGTAAATATTGATGTCATTAAACGTCTCTAAAAGACCATGCATTCTCTTGTCGTCTTTACACAAGAAGTGGGATCGGTACAATACAGTGTTCACCCTCTTTAATATTTATCCATCTTTAAAAATTAACACTTTCCTTGTAGAATTCCCAAGCACCTTAATTGCTAAATGTTTGAAAAAAGAAATGGCTGTAGAATCCGGCAATGCTGAGCTTGCAGGGGAAACTTATTTGAAAGGAGTATTAGACAATGATATAGCCAAAAGAAAAAAAAAACAGAGGGAAAGGGGAAATGGTTACTTTGCTTATTACTATTAGGTTTTTTCATGGCCAAAATAGGAAAGCTTATTGAGTTTCGGAAAAGAATGTATCCCCAAATTCCTTCCCTTGGATACGCCTTTGGTGTTGGGTGAATTTGTCGTTTCACGTATTAGAAGTATGTTTCTCTATGCGAAACAGCAATTGTTTGGTGTAAAATTAATATTTTCATTAAATTCCTGTTTAATATTATTTGCTGAAAAAGAAAAGAAAGTAACTATAGCATTTGGTGGCATAAAAGAACTATGTGTTCAGTTTTTTCCACTTTTGCAAATTGTCGAAGAGTTTAAAAAAAAAAAAAAAAAAAATTAATTTGAATTTTGACATTTGGAATTCAAATTATGTTTTTCGCAATCACGAGTGTGTGTATGTAGGGGTGTGTGTGTTGTGTGTGTGGGGGGGGGGTATGTGTGTTTGTTTGTAGGCATATGTGTTTGTGTGCAGGCATGAGTGTGTGGGTAGTTGTGTGTATGTGTGTGTGTGTGTGTAGGCATATGTGTTTGAGTCTGTGGGCAGGCATGAGTGTGTGGGTAGTTGTGTGTATGTGTGTGTAGGCATATGTGTTTGTGTCTGTGGGCAGGCATGAGTGTGTGGGTAGTTGTGTGTATGTGAGTGCGTGTGTGTTTGTGTGTGTATGTGTTTGTGTATGTATGTAGTTGTATATATGAATATGTGTGTAGGTGCATGTATGTATGCGTGTAAGTGTAGGATATTGACGAAACCTGGAGACGTTTTCGCTAGAGGTGCAGCATCGTGAAGACCCAGTCGACGGTGATGCCGCGGAGGGTCTCGGTGGGAAAAATTATAGGACATCAAAACAGTCAAATGAAAGCAATAAGCAACCGTGATTGCTCAAAAAAAAAAAAAAAAAGACATTATTAACAAAAAAAAAAAAAGGAGCTTAGTTATAGAACTAAAAAGTATTCAACATGTTTAGTTAGTCTACCTTTGACAATCTAAGTTATAAAGGGAAAAAGTTCAAACCCCTCCCTTTTTGAAATCCTGGACATGGACCTGGGTCCGATGGCAGCTGGTGACTGGGACACATTAAATATATCGTGATCAGAAGGTTCTCCAAATGAAACGATACCTGTTGGAAATAGATTAAAACTCAACTCGGGACCGATATTTCTATCACTCAATTAAAGCTCAAGTGTAATTTAAATACAGCACTTTATTACACACCATAGCTTTCGATACTGTCGGTCAGCGCCCTCTCGAGGTAATTTACCGCGCCATCTGTTAGGAATTCAAGAAACTAAACAATTAATTAAACATTTAATTTGCAATTACAAATGTTTCGGGAACGCGGTTGAACGGGATAAAAAGTATCCTATGTCCGTCTCCTGGTTCTAAGCTACATCTCCACCAATTTTCAGCCAAATGGGTTCAGCCGTTCTTGAATTATAAATAGTGTAACTAACACGACTTTCTAAGACTAGCGGCACCCGCAAGGCTATGCCCGTAGTAGAAAATTGAAAGGTCTTTCGGTTCGCCTGTATATTTACAAATAATGTATGATGAATTTCTCGCCAATTGGCTTGTCCATGTTACAGTTCCACGCTATGATAACTTGGTAATTTACTCTTCCATCTTATGACAATTTTGCTAGGGAAAATGTTCTTAAAGTTGGAATAGAAAATGAACAAAATCGAACTTTCGAAAGATCGCTTCAAGGTGCACACTCCCGTGCTACAAACTGATTCTGTGCCAAATTTCATGAAAATCGGCCGAACGGTCTAGGCGCTATGCGCGTCACAGAGATCCTGACAGACAGAGAGAGATCCGGGCAGAGAGACTTTCAGCTTTATTATTAGTGAAAATAACTCTCACATTTGCAGATAAAACACATCTATAACTGCGACTAACATAATGAACTTGCACAAACTAACACTTTGTTCCATCAATGTAAAAAAATCTCTTCTGTAACCAAATACAGAAATACAAAGTTAAACAAATGGCTAAGTTCTTACACAATTATTAATACATTATTTTTAGTTCTAGGTTCTACAATGTCTCTGGGGGTGCTGAACCCGGGATTGCTCGGTTTCTGGTCTGGATGAAAAAAAAAAAAAAAAAAAAAAAAAAAAAAAAAACAGAGCTGTCTTAAGTGACCATCCAACCGGTCAAACATCAAATAATAGAACTGTAGTAGGTACGGTATGGTGTGACGCCCAGTGGAGAAGATTTGATTCTTTTTTTTTTTTTTTTTTTAAGACTCTCCTGATTTTTTTTTTGGATTTGCGTTGTTTTTCATTTTTAGTCCTCAACTGTACGATGCGTCACAATCTCGAATTCATTAAAGTTAAAATTAATTTAATTAATATATTTAAATTGAATTAAAGTTTGTACTCGTATTTTCAAATTTAATGACTCTATTATAAGATCAACCTGTTGGGTTTTTTTCTTTGCAATACAGGTATTTTGCGTGAACTGCATAACAGTAGAACGTCAAGTCTCTGTCATCGACAAGATCTATCAAGTATCTGTCATCGACAAGATCTATCAAGTATCTTCTATTTATTACTTCAAGTACCTGTATTTCGATATTTTTTACAATTTGCATTGATTTTAAAGATACAGCGTAGAAATTTATTTAAAAAGAAAAAAAAAACTTTTTCAAGGTTTTAAGGAATATAATAGTTAATAAAAGAATTTATCTGTTCTCCATTAAAACAATTTTTAGACAATACATCAAAAAAAGTGCTAAGCATCTTTTTCGTGAGAGTCGATTGATATTTTTCACAGTCCAAACTAGGAAATTTTACCATCTGATTATAAAATAAATAAATACCTTTGTGGTGAAAGGTAAAGTAAGAAATAACAATGTCAAAAAGCACAAATTGCAGATTGCTGCAGACATAAGTTTTGGCATGACAAGGAACGCCTTTTTCAATGCAAAAAGTAATGAACTTATGGATGAAAAATGGATGCTTACGGATGTCTTTTCATCCATACTTTTTGAATTGAAAAAGGCGTTACTTGTAACGCCGAAACACGTGTCTGCAGCAATCTGAATTGCACGATTTTTATTTTAAAAGTATTTAATGGTACTTTGAGGAGAGATTTGGTGTCCTTTCAAGGTCAAATAGAAGACATAGAGTCTAATCGGAAGCTGCACCGTAAAATAAATTCCAAAACGTTACTGTTAATTTCCGTGGAACGCTTTGGGATTTCACAGCTTTGCATCTATTTTGTCGTAAAATCAAGTATACTTGCCAAAACGCTTTATTTTCACTGGTGAAATAAAATTTTAGTCACCAGTTTAAAGATTGACTGAGTGTGTTTATTAAGAACGTGTTTAGTAAATCTCTGAGCGTGAGAAAATAAGTCACAAGAATTTGCTAGAATTGAACAGTGAGATTTTTAGTTCTTACTTTCGAATTTGCTTTGCTTATGGATGCATTAAAAGTGCTGACAAATGAGATTCTTGGTACTCACTTGCAATTATGTCTTTTAACTTTGGTCATGTTTGCATTAATGCATCTGGAGCTTTCTTGTTGAATCAGGAAAAATTATTCTAATTAATTGTATACAACCTACCTAATTTTTTTCGGAAGGTTTCTGAAATATGACCGGTTTTAACTGGGGAGATTTAAAAAATCTTCAGAAAGTTTCAAGGATAGTTTCGGAAAGTTTACTGATATTTAGCTGGAAACGTTCTTGTTTCTTCAAGATGAAATTGGCAGAAATTGGGCACATCAGCTGCTTATTCTTTCCCACTAGCGTTTCTGAGTTGTTTTTACAGTAAAGGGGCCCGGCCCGTGAGAGGATATATGGCTGGAGGGGGCGTGGAGTCAAAATTGACAAGGGCTTGGCTCTCGGTGGCCCTGTGTAATTTTCAAAGTTACTGTCAGTACTTTTCGGTTTAAACTTAGCTATTTATCGTGTTTTTGTTTTGGGGCTACGCTAGTAGCTGCATCAAAAAAGGAGAGGATGTTTGGAAAACTTGAAAGCTAGAAACAAAATTCGGTAAGGACAAGCTTGTCTGACTTCTACAAAACCTAATGCTTACGCTTAAAATTAAGCTTGGCTTATTGAAACACTTAGTTAAAGCTGTATCAAAATAATTATAGTGTTTTAATCACTTAGACCTGAAGTTTCCAAAACCGTCTGCAACAAAAATAAAGAGGGCGCAAAGGAGAACATAAAAAAACTAGAAACAAATATTGGGCAAAGGAAAGATTGGTTGACCTCTACAAAACAAAATGCCTACGCTTATATAATCAAGCTTGGCTTAATGAAACAATTTGTTAAAGACGTATCAAAAGAAGGATAGTGTTTTAATCGCCTAGGCATGAAGTTTCCAAAACCGTTTGCAATAAAAATAAAGAGGGCGCATAGGAAAACATAAAAAAAAAAAACAAGAAAAAAAATTGGGCAAAGGAAAGTTTGGTTGGCCTCTACGCTTATAATCAAGCTTGGATTAATGAAACCATTTGTTAAAGATGTATCAAAAGAAGGATAGTGTTTTAACCAACTAGGCATGGGGTTTCCAGGACCATCTGCAATAAAAATAAAAAGAGGTGTTTTCGTACGTGCACATTTTCGGAAACTTTGTTAAAGAGAAGCATTAGAAAGTAAAGTGCTTTTAAACGAAAATACACCTAGAGAGCTTTCAAAAAAGTCGTCACAAAATTCCTCGAGGCTTAAAGAACCCCAAATTTAATTCCATCGACGAAAAAAGTTAATGAAATTCAAAGACTCTGGTTGTTCGATGGGTTGGAAAGTGCATATTTTGAATTCGCCTTTTGACTCCGTTCCCAAAAATTGTTAAATTTGGTTAGGGAAGATCACACGAGGAAAAACTTCACGGCTCGGTGGTTGAGTGTAGATATACAGGCGGGTAAAACTTTACGAAATGCAGTATGATCGGGCAGGGATCATGGAAATTTGAAAAAGAAAGGAAAAAAACACTTTTTATAAACAATTAAAAAAAATATTGTTTCAAAATGTGACTGGATTTCGAATCCATGATTTTGAAATCTTTGATGTGTATGAAACAAATTCAATTTTTAAAGATTTGAATGTATAGATGGGTAATTATTTAAAGTTTTGCACAAAAGTAAATAAACTTTAGAGAAAAATTACAGAAAATTAGGAAAAGTAGCCACAAAAATAACCAAAAGAAATATTGTCTGAAGCATTGTTATTATTATTTTTAAAACGAAGGAGTAGTCAATAAATGAAATAAAGCTTCTGGTTCCAATTTCATCGTTTTAAACGAGGAGGAGGCAGTTAGATATCGTGAAGTTAAATCCAACTTCAAATAAAGTAAGTAAATACTTTAAAATTAAAAACGTTAGAACATAATGTATTTTGTTGACAAGCATAGTCCATAAATAGTGTGACAATTGTGATGAATAATGTCAAATGTTGCAAAATAATCAATAAAATATTTTTATATAAAAAAAAAATTCTTTGAGATTATTTACAACAATCTCTGAGCAGGGCACTCGAATAAAAGCACGTTCCAAAAAAATAAATAAATAAAACAGTACATTATGCCGAATAAACGTCATTGTGTTTGTGTTACAGGAAAAAATCAACACTAAAATTCGTTAATTTATGACAAATAACTTATTTCATAAATAGAAAATCCTCACCCGTCATGGTATGACGGTGGAAATTGTTTCTACATTTGAACGAAGCTATTGCCTGCTTGGTGACATTTTGATGGATGAAATTTCAACTCTAACACCAATGGATTAACACTAAACTCCAGTAGATAGCGTTCATTGTTTTGGTTTCCTCGTTTTCCTAAAATGAAAGTCTTACCAGTAAAACAGTTACCTAACCTCGTCGAGTTCAGCCTTGTCGCAAGAAAGCCTTCCCCTGCATGTTAAACATGACCAAAACATATTATCAAATTATCATGCCGTGGTGAGAGTTTCATTGTTGAAACACGCGGGTAACTCGATCATCGGCTATTATTTATATAGGATAAGTTAAAATAGCTTTGTAATTTAAAAAAAAAGAAAAACCGACAACAAGAAACACAAAAATACAGAGACTTATATTGGGGGTACATGGAGCATCTTTTGAGTAGTGGATGCCCATCCGACACACACTGTAAAAACGGTTCAGAAATGTTCCTGGAAAATAATAGGCAGCTGATGTGCCCAATTTCTGCCAGTAATTTAACTCGCAAAAACCAGAATTGTTTTCCGCTGAAATTCATTAACCTTCCTGAAAAATCCAGAAATCTTCGCGTTTAAAGCCATTTGTGTCTCTGTAACTTTAGGGTAATATTAACCCTTAGTAGCCTGATTTACGAAAGTGATTTATTTTTAATATTACTGTGTTTGCTTGAGGGTCTAGATAAAGGGAAAAATAGCTAAAAAAAATCACAATATTTATCTTATAATATTTACAATATACAATATTTTGTATTCAACAAAACTTTTAGTAAAATGTGTTTACTTGTTCACTTTGCCGCGCGAGTAATGTGTCATAGATAAAATAAAACAATAATGACATTTGATTTTTTTTTTAATTTCGTTGGCAAGAATATTATACAACAGTAAAATACATACAGCCAACCTATTAAAAAAAACTAATAGTAATGGGAACGTTCGGTTTAAAAGATTGGTATCAAAATTGAAACTCTAGGTTATTAAGGGTTAAGTAGGAATAGTATTATAGCATGGCACCTTCCTGATTTACCAAGATAGTTCCAAAAGGTATTGCAAACATGGCCAAAGCTAAGCTAGAATTGATAGTAAGTACCAAGCATTTCACTTGATTGCAATTCTCGCAAAGCTACGTAGTCCATACGTATTCTCTCCCTTTGGGAGCTAAAGCAGCATGGACAAGCCGTAAACGAACTAAAGTCGATACACCTTATAAATACGCTCCGTTAATCTGTAAACTGGGAGCTAAAAATATTTTTTGCAACAGAGAGAAGTCTGCATTTGGACAACTAGTAGCAATTCAAGAAACGTATTGACGATAATACTTGATATTTCCAGTGTGATATCGTGATGAAAGATTATTTTAGCCGTGATATCCTGGTGAAGGGCGCAGGTCTTCCACCTCTATGGTTGAACAAAATACACACCAAAATCACAGACAAAACTACCTTTTACTAAAACCACAACACACTTTATACATTTATTTTACACTACAAAATATGGATTTTTTTTCTGTGAGCTCGCGAGTAGCACAGCTTGCTATCCTACCGTCACTCATAGTTCTCCTCTCTGCTCTCTCCAAAAGAGACCCGAAAACCTTCCTTCCACCAAAGAAAAAGATCTCATGAATCTCTGTCTTGGCGCCTCAATATGACTTGAGACGAACCCCAGATCATCATTAATTTACAAATCACTGACAGTTAATCTGCCATAAACTAAATCAGTTTCGGTCTTCCATACTGAAGTATCAAGGTCAAGAGGGGGAAAATAGGATACATTACAAAGTCAGTAATCCAACGTTATTAAGCACGTTGGATTACTGATTTTTTGATTTTTCAGCACAAAGGTATTTATTCTTTAGGATACACTACACCAGGAATCGGATAAAAACCATTGAAATCCCGAAACGTTACACGGAAATACTCAGCAACGTTTCGGAATTTTTTTACAGTGCATTGATATCATCTTTGTTTTCATGTTGAACAATTGGGGCTGTTCATTAATGATGTCATGCTTGGAGGTGGAGGATGGTTCGTGAATTGTGCCAGTTTGTGACAAAGGGGTACCGAGAGGTATGGCCTCAAGCATTTTCCATTAGAATATGTATGAAAAATAGCATACACTGTAAAAACGATTCAGAAACGTTCCTGGAAAATAATGGGCAGCTGATGTGCCCAATTTCTTCCAGTAACATATCTCGCAAAAAGCAGGAACGTTTTCCGCTAATATTCAGTAACCTTCCGGAAATTATCTCGGAAGCCTCCTTAAAAATTCAGAAAACTTCCCGTTTGAAGCCAGTAGCGTCTCTGGAACTGCAGAGTAAACTTTAGAAGGTATAATATAATTGCTAGGCCCCTTCCTGATTTATTCAGAAAGTCCCATAATAGTACAGTAAAAATAGGGGTCGGACCCAAACATCCAAAAAAAAAAAAAAAAAAAAGCTAAACCTGGTGCAAATTGTTTATTACCCTCCCAATAAGAACAGGTAAAAAGTCCCACCCCATTGTGCGTCGGGTTTTGGAATGGGGGCATCTAAAAATTGCAGTTTTGAGTATTTTTTCAGAATTTTTAGAATAAATTTAAAGTGAGAATATTATGTTATACTAAATTTAAAAGCATAAAATTAAAGGTGTTTGACCCCCAAGAGGGATGACAAAACCCACAAATGCTACAGAGCCCCCCTATCCCCGTAAAACGAAGCAGTACCCCCCGAACCCCCCTCCATACATTTCATATGGAAATATTATTTTGTAAAAAGTTAAAGTTAGAAATCAATTGTGTTCATCTTCCAAGTGCGATGGTGCACTTCCTCCTAAAGCTACAGCACCCCCCCTCCGCCAAATAAAATGCCTCAATCCCCCCCCCTTCTATTTCAAGTAGAAGTATTATTTCATGCAAATCTAAAATGCATAAATCAGGACTGTCCACCCCATAAGAACAGTAGCTCACGTCCCAAAACGAAATTATGTACTAAAATATTATCCTCCCCCCCCACCCCCTCTGATGGTGCACATTTGATTAAATGGCCAGAAAAATAACGCTGAACTGTTTTTTGCTTTCAAATGATTTCTCCTAAGCTTGTAACAAAAAGTCTTCGTTATCAAGATGTTTTTTTGGAATCTAGATCCTCAGCTAAATCGTTATTGTTTCAGCTATGTCTAACACAGTTTGTGCATATAATTGAGCACTTCAGTCCACTTTTAGACTTTTTAAACATTCACTGTATCCAATGAATCCCTCAGAGCAAGTACAAGACTTGAGACGCAGAAAGTCTTCTAGAGCAGAAGGCTTGGCTGTTGTAATAGGACTTCATTTATATTTCTGTGGTGCTTTCTTTACACTCATCAAAAATGACACTAGCTTTCCCATACTTACAAGTGACCTACACGCTGCATTGCTGGCATATTTCCTTGAAACTTACATATCATTACCAAAAATATGTTCAAGCGGGTATCTTCCTTCTATTACATATGAGGCAGTGAGAAGCAAAGGGCAAAATTAAAAATTTGGAGATAACTAGTACAAATGGTTGGTGAACCTCTCCTATATCTTGGGGCAAGAAATTATCCTAGTAGACCTGGTAGTTGCTTCTATACAGTATGATTTAGAAAAAAAAATCAATGAAAGTCTACCTAGGATCTTATCTTTAAACGCGTTTTATTCAAAACTTGAAAATGTTCACTTACATCCCTTTGCTTCACACTGCCTCATATATGACACCAGCTGTTCGTTCTGTGATTTTGGATGAACCTTTTGCTTCAGATAATAGTACTTTAACGATACAGGATTTCTTTCCTTCTGAAACCAGATTCTTTGAATACTGATGGAGGATCAGCGCATAACTCGTACCAGAAGTTTTTAGCAATTTGTTATTCCATCTTTACTGTTCATACCATTCGGTGTAAAAGATGGTTTGGGTTTACACATCTTTACAGATAGTAACTACTCTCGTAACAGAAGCTAAAGACATAACTGCTTACCTCCTTTACAAAGAAATGCCACAAAATTGTTTGCCTTCAATATGATTTGATGTTACTACCCGAACGTTAAAGGTCTTATCGCAACTCACCTTATCATCAGCGAGCAATACCCATACCAACTTGAGAGGGAAGAAACTTCTGGGGCTTTAGAAACGGATTGAGATTTCCAAACTGGGAGACAAAAAGGTGTAAATATTTAGCATTCTATTGATGTATTGCTCATTGCTCTCATCAAGACTTGTTCTATCGTTGAATCACTATAGGTTCTAGACCACCTGAATTTGTCACTGCGTTAGATCGATGGATAGCTGATGTTTGATGTGATCAAATTTTTTTTTATCGCATAATGTACTCAAAAGTTTCAGATAGAGTTCCAAGTATATGTTCGCATATTTAGCATAATTCACATAACCAGCTGCGTAAAAGAGAGGTAGCTTGGTGTTAGCAAATGAGAACCCCCACCGACTTAGAGGATGCAGAATTGCAGCATTGCCCGTCTCACTACTGGCAATTCCGGTTTGTCCCACCCTTACGGTGATGGCAAAAGATTGTAGAAAAGTTGGCGACCAAAAGACTGTCGATATATCGCCAAATGTCCGCCAACTTGTAACGCCTCTTGAGTTTACATCGAAATTAACAACGATTTCCCCCCATAAAGAGACACAAGACTCCCTGAGAAGCACCCGAGTGCAACCAAAAGGGGAGGAGCACAACTAGACCTCACTAGGTGTCTACGTACCAAATTTCAACTTTCTCGGACATACCGTTCCTGAGTCATGCGACATACATACGCACAGGAGCACATACATACATACGTGCATACAGACGTCACGAGAAAACTCGTTGTAACTAACTCGGGAATCCTCAAAATGAATATTTCGCGTGTCTATACGTTCTTAGGCGCTTATCGACGTGTGGTCGAGTCGAAAAAAAAATTAACGTTTATACGGGGGTGAGCAAAATTGTAATTAAGTTCGATTTGTGAGTGAAATTTTTTTCTCGAATACAATGCGTCCTTTTTTGTAAAAGGAAGTAAAAAAAGGAATCTATAAAAAAAGAAGTAAAAGGAAAGCTGTTGGCTACAAGAATAAGACTGAAAATGTGAAACTTGGATCATTCGGTTCTGTTCGAAGATCTTCATTCCTAGTGAGTGACAGCACTGTTATTTAAAATGTGAGTTCTTGTTTCAAGTTCTTCAGTTTTTCGTTTCCGTAGCATTGGTATTTAAGAGATTGAAAGTTGCGGTTTAGAATACTCACCCAGAAAACGTTTGTGATACTTTTGGAGGCGAAAATGAAAAACGAGGTTTTGAAACTGTTCTTTGCTTGCTTCGCTTCTTGTGAAAAAAAAAAAAAAAAGCCGACATATCCTGATGAAAATAGACAGAAATCAAGTCACTACTTTCAAATTCTCCTTCTTTCAAACTATGTGGGATTATTTATTTATTTTAAAATATTGCAAACTACAGGAAAAAATCCAACTGCTATGGCAAAAATATCAAAATAAAACACAAACCCGAGTAAAAATAGTTAAGTCAAAGCATTTTGCCCTAAATTCATAAAAAGACACATAAAAAATATATAACTTATCATTACAATTGCTGAAAAGTTCGTAAACTTAGAACATATTTATTCAAAAACTGTATTTCGGAAAAAATATTTCAGAAATACAAATAACTTCTAAATGTGTTACCTGGTAATCGATTAAGTTATTAAGTACTTTGTAGAAGAAAAGTTCATACAAAAGTTCATGGCGGGATTTAATTAAAATTAATGGCATCTAAGTTTGATTTTCTATATTTTATTCGAAAATTTAATAGAAATAAATGCAAATTTTCGCAGCGTTGATCAAGTGTTAAAGTTGAAATCTAAAATTGCACAGAGTGTAAGGTAAACACACCAGTAGTAAGGTAAACAGGTCAGTCCATCATTAGTGGTCACTTCAAGGTTTGAAAAAATATGATTCCATATCTTCCAATAGATTGAAAAGTGCATCAAACGTGCCAGAGACTAATAATAAGAGTAGACCGAGCTTTCCCTGACTTGCTGATGAAAAAATTGGTTCATGGATACATCATGTGACTGGTGGGAGGCTTGGCGAAAACTTTGGCAGCATGGTTGCTAGATGGCAGGATTATCTATAGTTTGGCACTCGACATGTACTTTAAGACGTAATGTGTTTTCATTATAATTTTTTCCCAGGTGCAGAGATTGAACTGTTTTTCTTTTAGTTATGACTTATTTTGACATTAGTAATTAGCTTTTGCTCACAGTTTTCATTAACTTTTATTTCATTCGGAACTGCTACGTCAGCGTTGGCGTGAACGTAATGGCGTAAACGTTTTCGTTAACGTAAAAATTAACTAATCGGTATCTTAAATTGAAATTGTAGGTAAAAATCTTACCGTTTGCCGATTCTTTTTGGGCGCTTGCATCTTTAGTTGCTTAGAGAGTTATTGAAATTGACTAAAGAAAATGCACAATACCATCTAAACGAAAAACTCACTATTGACAAAATATTTACAACTTAGAATAACAAATTTACAAATCGGACTCCATAAAAGATCATTCTCCCGTGTTTCATCAATTCTATTTATTTTATTTCTCGCGGGCGTTGATCGTCTGCTCCGATCAACGCTCGCTGTTACTAGGATCAGTCACATGGTTTGGTTTATGAGCAGCAAAAGAGTTGCCATAGCTCGGTCTATTCTTATTATTAGTCTATGGGTATTACCTCCTGAAGCACTACTAAGCACTGGCTACTACTGGTGTGTTTACTTTATATGAAGTCTTACAGTGATAAAGAAAATAATTGTTTAAAAAAAACTGTTCCTAATTTTTTCAAAATGAGAAAACGGCTATTATGCAACCTAAATTTCTATTTTCCTGATAAACTGTCCAGAAAGCAAGATGTCTATTTCTGGACTTCGTATAAATCAATATTTAGTTTGTTTCTGAAGTAAATGTTTCAAAATGTAGACACTTATGAAAAACCCATTTCACCAAAATAGTGGATTTTTTCAAGTATGCCTGCCCGAAAAAAAGCCGGGTGGGCTTTTTCGGGCTGGGCCTGGTTCGATGAACCTTACCTTTGATATGCTAATGCGTTTTTGGTAAAAAGAACATATTTTAAATAACGTTTTAGTTAACGCCGCTCTAAATCTCTAATAGATGAATAATTATTCACATTTTTACTTTCTTCTATATCTAATATATAGAAGAAAGTATTGGATTCGTGCAAATTTTCGAATTTCGAATTTTGACGGATTCGAACGTTTTGAGGTGTATTGAGTCCATTTCGACTATTTCTGGAAAATGTCTGTCTGTCTGTGTGTATGTGTGTGTGTGTATGTGTGTCACGTCTGTGTGTGACCAGTTTTTTGTGGTCGCTCTACAGCAAAAACTACCGCATGAAATCAAACGAAATTTGGTACACATATGTGCCGCTATGTGAACTTGTGCCCATTGGTTTTTGGCGCGAATTCCTCCAAGGGGGTGTGGAGCAATGGGACGTTTTTTGTTTTGCGCGTGCTTGCTATTCCTCAGGAAGTAACAGGCGGAATCAAACAAAATTTGGTCCATATGTTGCCAGTAACAGGAACATGTGCTGATTCAGTTTTGGTGTCAATAACTCAAACGGGGGCTGAGCTATAGAACGTTTTTTGTCGTCAATTGTGACTGCTGTATCTCAAGAAATAATGAACGGAATGAAAGAAAAATTTATCAGCAAGTAGTCCTTAGTGGGTATAAGAGCTGATTTTATTTTGGTGTCAACAGCTAAAAAGGGGATAGCGCAATCGCCCGTTCTTTTTTTCTATTGTGAGTGCCCTATCTCAAGAAGTAATGCTACGTTCTGGTTGAAATTTGGAATATATGTGAATCCATATGTAAACAGGCTTTGGTTCAATTTTGACGCCAATCGCTCCAAGAGGTGTTGATTTTATTTTTTTTTGATTAAAAATAGCTTTATTAATGCAACAATAAGAAAGATAAATCGTAATAGATTGTCGTCTGCGTATTTCTCGTGATTTTAATTGTATGGAAATGATCGGAAATATTATCTCAATGATTTAAAATTTTTAACTGTTGCCATCTTATGTTTGTTAACAAATAAAATATTTGTAATTAATTCAAGCAAGGCTTTTAAAGTAACTTTCAATTTTCGCTCTTTGCTTTGCTTTTACAAGAATTCAGACATTGGGATGGTCGTCAAGTTTTTGCATGTGTCATTTTGTTTTTGTTGGGAACATTTCTTCCTCGTCAAGCATGGGGAGAGATCAGAAAAAAAAGAAAAATATAGAAGAAAGTTTCGTGATGGCCACAACATACTAGTTATGCCTGGCAAAACACGACAACACAGTACGGAATAGATTTCTAAATTGAAGTAGAGAATATTTCCCCTTAAAATCTGAAACTAAAGTCATTTCCGGTAAAATCAAAAATTCTAAATACGGAGCCGTTAAAAGGCACTGAATTTAATATCTAAAACAAATGCATAGTCTCTCCAAAGTTTTTTTTTTTCAATTTAATACACAAGCAGTTGAATTAAAAACGGGAGAGGGGGCGGGAGAGAGAGAAACGGGTGTTTATTATGAAGTCGTTACTTTTTGGAAGTAAAAAGTTAAACTAAATTACTGTCTACAATACATAAATATTACACACATCTGAATAATATGCAAATGTGCTTGCGTTTTTTTATGTATGACTAGTGATACCCGCACGGCTTTGCCCGTAATAGAAAAAAATCAAAAGGTCTTTTGGTTCGCCTGTATACTACACCTACAAATAATGTGGTGAATTTTCTCGCCAGTTGGCTTGTACCCATCTTATGGTTCCACGTTATGATAATTTCGTATCTCGCCAACTGGCTTGTGCCCATGTTATGGTTCCACGTTATGATAATTTCGTAATTTACTCGTCCATCTTATGATATTTTTTTTCTTAAAATTATAACAGAAAAAGAACCACATCGAATTTTCAAAAAATCGCTTCGAGGTGCACACCCCCGTGCTACATACTAACTTTGTGCCAAATTTCATGAAAATCGGCCGAACGGTTTAGGCGCTATGCGCGTCACAGACATCCTACAGACATTCAGACATCCTTCGGACAGAGAGACTTTCAGCTTTATTATTAGTAAAGATAACACGAAACATTGCAATTACCACGAATTAAAAGTTACAAAATGACTTTTATTGCACAAATTATAATACAGTTCAGAATCTTCAATCCGGGAATCAAAAAACCAGGAAACCAGAAAACCTGCAACTTTTTGTCGATTTTCCCGCCATTTTAAAACTAGTATGTTGTGGCCATCACGAAACTTTCTTCTATATCTTTTCTTATAATTCTGATCCCTCCCCATGCTTAACGAGGAAGCAATATTCCCAACAAAAACAAAATTACCCATGCAAAAACTTGACAACCATCCCATTGTCTGAATTATTACAAAAGCAAAGCAAAGAGCGAAAATTGAAAGTTATTTTAAAAGCCTTGCTTGAATTAATTACAAATATTTTATTTGTTAACAAACATAAGATGGCAACAGTTAAAAATTTTAAATCATTGAGATAATATTTCCGGTCATTTCCATACAATTAAAATCACGAGAAATACGCAGACGACAATCTATTACGATTTATCTTTCATATTGTTGCATTAATAAAGCTATTTTTATTCGCAAAAAAAAAAAAAAAAAAAAAAAAAAAAACCACCTTTTGGAGCGATTGGCGTCAAAATTGAACCAAAGTCTGTTTACATATGGATTCACATATATTCCAAATTTCAACCAGAACGTAGCATTACTTCTTGAGATAGGGCACTCATAATGGAAAAAAAGAACGGGCTATTGCGCTACCCCCTTTTTAGCTGTTGACACCAAAATAAAATCAGCTCTTATACCCACTAAGGGCTACTTGCCGATAAATTTTTCTTTCATTCCGTTCATTATTTCTTGAGATACAGCAGTCACAATTGACGACAAAAAACGTTCTATAGCTCAACCTCCGTTTGAGTTATTGACACCAAAATTGAATTAGCACCTGTTCCTATTAATGGCAACATATGGATCAAATTTTGTTTGATTCCGCCAGTTACTTCCTGAGGAATAGCAAGCCCGCGTAACTCAAAAAACGTCCCAATGCTCCACCCCCCTTGTAGGAATTCGCGCCAAAAACCAAAGGGCACAAGTTCACATAAGGGCACATATGTGTACCAAATTTCGTTCGATTTCCTGCGGCAGTTTTTGTTGTAGAGCGGCCACAAAAAACTGGTCACACACAGACGTGACACACACACACACATACACACACACAGACAGACAGACATTTTCCAAAAATAGTCGAAATGGACTCAGCACACCTCAAAACGTTCGAATCCGTCAAAATTCGAAATTCGAAAATTTGCACGAATCCAACACTTTTTTCTATATATTAGATATAGAAGAAAGTAAAAATGCACATTTTCGGCAATTTTTGAATAACTAAGCATTTTTTGAAATACATAAAAGAATATGAGCGGCTTCTTAATAAATACCATATTACTCATCTATAATTCGGGAAAATGTTTACAAAAATGAACTTCAGAGGGTTATCCTTAACGCGAGGCAACATTTCCGAAATATTTTCTTCAATTAAAAAGTACACTCGTAAGTCTGAAATTTTCGTGTTTTATTCTGATTGAATACGAAAGAAATAAATATTGTCACATTCCAATGCAATAGTTTATTGAATAGTTTCTAATTAAAGCGAGTAAATTACAAAATTATCATAACGTGAAACCGTAACATGGGTACAAGCCAATTGGCGAGAAAATTCACCATGCATTATTTGTAAATATACAGTTGAACCAAAAGACCTTTTAATTTTTCTAATACGGGCAAAGCCGTGCGGGAACCACTAGTATTATAGAGAGAGCGCATTTTGTGTTTATAATGTTCCGATTAATTTCCGGAACCACTGCACCAATTTGAAAAAAAAAAAAAAAAAAAAAACTTTCACTATATGAAAGAGGGATGTTTCGTTCATGAACGAACGCATCTAAAAGAACGAATCCTTAAAATGAACATGTCAGAACGATCTCCTAAAATATGAACGACCGTTCTTTTGAACGTTGAACGGTCTGGAATATTGTATTGATGCACTTGTGATAAAATCTAGTTTTTTTTTTTTTTTTTTTTTTTTTAAAGCACTTTATATTAGAGCACTTACTTGGCATGTTTGTCACGGATATTCTGAGGTCTACTTTTGCTTATACTACAGCAACTAGATTATTTAGAGACTTCGGGATTTTACTAAATCATTTGTTTAATCTTAAGGTACAACTGTTTCAATTAATGTACTAAGTAAATATAAAAACTTACTAATAAGAAAATAACGACCATTGGCAACGAGATGGCTTCTTTATTTATCGAGCTTTAACTTTCTGTAATAGCTACTTCCACTCACACAGTAGTTTGCTTGTTTTTTAAGCACTTTTATTATACTAGGCCTGATTGTCACGGAAAAATCTGAGGTCTACTTTTGCTTATATTTCAGCAACTAGATTATTTAGAGACTTCGGGATTTTACTAAATCATTTGTTTAATCTTAAGGTACAACTGTTTCGATTAATGTACTAAGTAAATATAAAAACTTACTAATAAGAAAATAACGACCATTGGCAACGAGATGGCTTCTTTATTTATCGAGCTTTAACTTTCTGTAATAGCTACTTCCACTCACTCAGTAGTTTGCTTGTTTTTTAAGCACTTTTATTATACTAGGCCTGATTGTCACGGAAAAATCTGAGGTCTACTTTTGCTTATATTTCAGCAACTAGATTATTTAGAGACTTCGGGATTTTACTAAATCATTTGTTTAATCTTAAGGTACAACTGTTTCGATTAATGTACTAAGTTAATATAAAAACTTACTAATAAGAAAATAACGACCATTGGCAACCAGATGGCTTCTTTATTTATCGAGCTTTAACTTTCTGTAATAGCTACTTCCACTCACTCAGTAGTTTGCTTGTTTTTTAAGCACTTTTATTATACTAGGCCTGATTGTCACGGAAAAATCTGAGGTCTACTTTTGCTTATATTTCAGCAACTAGATTATTTAGAGACTTCGGGATTTTACTAAATCATTTGTTTAATCTTAAGGTACAACTGTTTCGATTAATGTACTAAGTAAATATAAAAACTTACTAATAAGAAAATAACGACCATTGGCAACGAGATGGCTTCTTTATTTATCGAGCTTTAACTTTCTGTAATAGCTACTTCCACTCACTCAGTAGTTTGCTTGTTTTTTAAGCACTTTTATTATACTAGGCCTGATTGTCACGGAAAAATCTGAGGTCTACTTTTGCTTATATTTCAGCAACTAGATTATTTAGAGACTTCGGGATTTTACTAAATCATTTGTTTAATCTTAAGGTACAACTGTTTCGATTAATGTACTAAGTAAATATAAAAACTTACTAATAAGAAAATAACGACCATTGGCAACGAGATGGCTTCTTTATTTATCGAGCTTTAACTTTCTGTAATAGCTACTTCCACTCACTCAGTAGTTTGCTTGTTTTTTAAGCACTTTTATTATACTAGGCCTGATTGTCACGGAAAAATCTGAGGTCTACTTTTGCTTATATTTCAGCAACTAGATTACTTAGAGACTTCGGGATTTTACTAAATCATTTGTTTAATCTTAAGGTACAACTGTTTCGATTAATGTACTAAGTAAATATAAAAACTTACTAATAAGAAAATAACGACCATTGGCAACCAGATGGCTTCTTTATTTATCGAGCTTTAACTTTCTGTAATAGCTACTTCCACTCACTCAGTAGTTTGCTTGTTTTTTAAGCACTTTTATTATACTAGGCCTGATTGTAACGGAAAAATCTGAGGTCTACTTTTGCTTATATTTCAGCAACTAGATTATTTAGAGACTTCGGGATTTTACTAAATCATTTGTTTAATCTTAAGGTACAACTGTTTCGATTAATGTACTAAGTAAATATAAAAACTTACTAATAAGAAAATAACGACCATTGGCAACCAGATGGCTTCTTTATTTATCGAGCTTTAACTTTCTGTAATAGCTACTTCCACTCACTCAGTAGTTTGCTTGTTTTTTAAGCACTTTTATTATACTAGGCCTGATTGTCACGGAAAAATCTGAGGTCTACTTTTGCTTATATTTCAGCAACTAGATTATTTAGAGACTTCGGGATTTTACTAAATCATTTGTTTAATCTTAAGGTACAACTGTTTCGATTAATGTACTAAGTAAATATAAAAACTTACTAATAAGAAAATAACGACCATTGGCAACCAGATGGCTTCTTTATTTATCGAGCTTTAACTTTCTGTAATAGCTACTTCCACTCACTCAGTAGTTTGCTTGTTTTTTAAGCACTTTTATTATACTAGGCCTGATTGTCACGGAAAAATCTGAGGTCTACTTTTGCTTATATTTCAGCAACTAGATTATTTAGAGACTTCGGGATTTTACTAAATCATTTGTTTAATCTTAAGGTACAACTGTTTCGATTAATGTACTAAGTAAATATAAAAACTTACTAATAAGAAAATAACGACCATTGGCAACCAGATGGCTTCTTTATTTATCGAGCTTTAACTTTCTGTAATAGCTACTTCCACTCACTCAGTAGTTTGCTTGTTTTTTAAGCACTTTTATTATACTAGGCCTGATTGTCACGGAAAAATCTGAGGTCTACTTTTGCTTATATTTCAGCAACTAGATTATTTAGAGACTTCGGGATTTTACTAAATCATTTGTTTAATCTTAAGGTACAACTGTTTCGATTAATGTACTAAGTAAATATAAAAACTTACTAATAAGAAAATAACGACCATTGGCAACCAGATGGCTTCTTTATTTATCGAGCTTTAACTTTCTGTAATAGCTACTTCCACTCACTCAGTAGTTTGCTTGTTTTTTAAGCACTTTTATTATACTAGGCCTGATTGTCACGGAAAAATCTGAGGTCTACTTTTGCTTATATTTCAGCAACTAGATTATTTAGAGACTTCGGGATTTTACTAAATCATTTGTTTAATCTTAAGGTACAACTGTTTCGATTAATGTACTAAGTAAATATAAAAACTTACTAATAAGAAAATAACGACCATTGGCAACCAGATGGCTTCTTTATTTATCGAGCTTTAACTTTCTGTAATAGCTACTTCCACTCACTCAGTAGTTTGCTTGTTTTTTAAGCACTTTTATTATACTAGGCCTGATTGTCACGGAAAAATCTGAGGTCTACTTTTGCTTATATTTCAGCAACTAGATTATTTAGAGACTTCGGGATTTTACTAAATCATTTGTTTAATCTT
Organism: Uloborus diversus; assembly: GCF_026930045.1. Taxonomy (NCBI): domain Eukaryota; kingdom Metazoa; phylum Arthropoda; class Arachnida; order Araneae; family Uloboridae; genus Uloborus; species Uloborus diversus. Next base: position 160,578,839 of record NC_072738.1, read on the forward strand.
AAGGTACAACTGTTTCGATTAATGTACTAAGTAAATATAAAAACTTACTAATAAGAAAATAACGACCATTGGCAACCAGATGGCTTCTTTATTTATCGAGCTTTAACTTTCTGTAATAGCTACTTCCACTCACTCAGTAGTTTGCTTGTTTTTTAAGCACTTTTATTATACTAGGCCTGATTGTCGCGGAAAAATCTGAGGCCTGCTTTTGCTTATGTCTCAGCAAGTAGACCACTTAGACACTTCGGGATTTCACTAAATGATTTGCTTAATCTTAGGGTATAACTTAACGCTGAATAATTCAATTCTAAAATAAAATTATTTTTTCAGTTAGGATGGAAAACAGTAAATTTCATATAATTTCTCTATTAAATGATGAAATTTAAACCTCATTCTTATACAAAATCGCTGCCTTACACAGCAATACTATAGTAATCATAATGAAAGTTTTGAATGAAAGCTTCGCTAGAACAAGTATGAAATTTATACAATACCATTTCTTTCTTAGGATTTTATCCTCATTTATGCCAATAATCGATAACGGGGCTAAGTAAAGAGACATTAAATTTTTTATCACGAGTAACATGTATGTTGTGAAACATAAATTAGTTTGGGAAACCTTTAATACATTTTCACTAAAAAGAATAAAATAACAGAATTTGAAAAAAAAAAGTAAGAACTTTTCATAATGCACTCAAAAGGACAAAATAATTTTTCTGGATCAGAAAGGACAATATAAGTATTTCTGTAATTTTCGATTATTCCAAGAAAATGACACCACAAACCCAGAAAAGGGCGGCTCAAGTCATTTCAAACTAAATTTTCTCGAAAAACATTCATGTTTCAACACTCAAAGTAATGATTGATGACTAGATAATGATAATAAATTCTCGTCATGACTAGAGCCGCACTTTTCTTCGTATGTGGTGTCATTTTCTTGGAATAATTGAAAATTACAGAAACACTTAATTTGTCCTTTCCGACCCAGAAAATTTATTTTGTCCTTTTTGAGTGCATTATGAAAAGTAGTTTTAAAAAAAAAAAATCTGTTATTTACGGATACATCACTACATTACAGCAGTTTAAGGTAGTGCCATTTGATAAATTAATATTTTAATTTTGTGTTACGATACATTCCGTGCGAAAGAAAAAATGGGGGGGGGGGGGGGCAGTGAGCAAGTTTGCCTGCTTGGTTAGGTAGTGGAATTGTGGAAGGGTCGTGGATTCGATACTGACTGATCGAAGATGTCTATGTATACGGGGGAATGTTCTGTCACGGTCACAAAGTTCTCCACGGATAATTCGAAAAAAATTCGATTTTTTTACTTCAAAATCGCGTTACCTCTCAAAAGTTCAAGTCTAGTATCCTCAAGTATGGAAAAAATAATAAAAAAATTCTAAGTTGTCATCTTCAGTACGCGCATGAGGCTGAAAGTTTGAAAAAAATGTGCTGAAAATTGAATTTTTAAAAAATAATAAGATTAATTTTTTTATATTTAAAACAACCGTAAATTGTCAGTATATAGCGTAGTTCGATCCTAAAAAATATTTTATAGCTTACATAAGATCTTTCGTTAATTGGGCTAAAATCTCCTGCCCAATCTAAGGCATATGCACGAACTAAAGATCTTGTGTAAAAACTATAAAATATTTTTTTAGGTTCAAACTACGATATATACTGACAATTTATAGCTGTTGCATTATAAAAAAAAAAATAATTTGAATTTTGACGTCTTGAATTCAAATTATGTTTTTTCGCAATCACGAGTGTGTGTATGTAGGCGTGTGTGTTTGTGTGTGGGGGTATGTGTGTTGTGTGTAGGGGTATGTGTATGTGTGTGTGTAGGCATGTGTGTTTGTGTCTGTGCGCAGGCATACGTGTGTGAGTAGTTGTGTGTATGTGGGGGGGGGAGTATGTGTATGTGTGTGTAGGCATATGTGTTTGTGTCTGTGTGCAGGCATGAATGTGTGGGTAGTTGTTTGTATGTGTGTGTATGTGTTTGTGTGTGGGTGTGTGTGCATGTGGAGGTGTCTGTATGTAATTCTGTGTGTATGTTTGTGTATTTGTGTAGGTGTATATGTGTGTATATGTGTGTGCGTGCGTGTGCGTGTGTGTGTGTGTGTAGTTGTGTATGTATGCGCGTGTGTGTAGGACATGGATGCAACCTGGAGACGGCCTTTCGCTATAGGAGCAGCATCGTGAGGAGCCGGTCGACGGTGATGGTGCGGAGGGTGGTGGTGGGAAAATAAAATGATAGGACGACCAAAACAGTCAAATGAAAGCAATAAGCAATCGTGATTGCTCAAAAAAAAAAAAAAAAAATAATAATAATAAATAAATAAATAAATAAATAAATAACAGAAAAAAAACTAATTTTATTATTTTTTGAAAAATTCAATTTTAAGCATATTTTTTCAAATTTTCAGTTTTCTGAGCGAAACTAAAGATGTCAACGTAGAGTTTTTTTTTATTATTTTTTCCCCGGTTGAGATACATTAAACTGCAACTTTTGAGAGGTAACGAGATTCCGAAATAATGAAATCGATTCTTTCGAACTACCCTAATCTCTAAACAATAACTTGGGGGTGTCGGATTTCAATAATTAGTTTTAACTGGATTAATCTAATTAATGCAATTAGCAGCTAATCTTTCTGATTTTGCATTTTTTTCATATGAAGTCCACGCAGCCTTGCCCCCCCCCCCCCCCCCCCACACCAAGAAAGTTCTAGCTGGGGGCTTCCCGGATGCAAAAAGTAGTACTACTGTATAATTTAACCATTCTGAGAAAAGAATAGAATTCGTGATTAGAGGGTAAAATCTCCCTTTGATTTGGGCGGGAAAAGTACTGTGCCGTCCTTCTGACAGAAGTCGAGCGAAACTGTTCGAAAAAAAAAAAAATGATTGATTACCTGACGTTCTTTTGAGATGTTTGCCGAACGCAAAGCGAAACGCACTGCAAATATATGATTCCACAAAATCGGAAAGGGGGAAATGAAGTAATTAGACACAAACAGGTGTGGCTGGGACCCTTGCCGAACTCGAAGTTCAAGTTCCGAAATTCCAGTTCTAGGTCGCTTCCATTGTCCATGCAACCCACAGAAGTGGCCTTGGAAGTGTGGGCGTCCCTCTGCAATCTAGCACCTGCGATGCGGCTTCCATATAATCTTTTTCCTTTTTGACCCCACTCGCGGCAAAGCCAGAAGGAAATGTCATGATTTCAGCAGTCTACTGTCGGCCCCGCTTAATCAAATATCGTCGGTTTCAAGAATTTTCTTTCGATTAAGCGTGATGCTTGATTAAGCGGGGAAGTTTTCTTTACCTTTCTAAAATCACAACATTTGTCTTAAAACGCAATAATAATAAATCAGTAGCTACATAAAGGGAATATAAAATGTTATTGGCAAAATGATTTTGAACTAAGTTAAATAAACAACAAAGTAGTTTATAATAAGTATTGTATATTACAAGTGCGTATGAAAATTATAAAACTTACTTAACAATTAAATAATAATAATTTTGATGAAACTAACTTAAATTATATATATATATATATACAGGGGCGGATTGGCTGACTTTGGCCCAGTCGGCAAAATTATATTTTGGTCCACTTCTGTAAATTAGTCGAACAAAGACATTAAACTACCACTAGTTCCCATTTTTCAAGTTCCTAAACCAAGATTTAAAGTTACAAAATAGAAAATTATGAAACGTAAAATATAGCTAACACTGACACATTTTTTATGTGCCTTGAAAGGAAACTTATGGTTGTGGTCTTATGATTATGGCCTTAAAAGGCACATCTTTAAGCTTCTATACTGGCAACATAGGAAGGACACGAGGTAAGAGATGAGGGCACCTGGTAAATCCCCCCGGAAATTTTTTGAAATTGGTTGATCTATATAGGCCTAAGAAAAGAATCGGAACACAGGGTTCTAGTTCCCTTCCAAGCGATATTTTCAAAGTTGATGTCAAAAAACACAATTTTACAATTTTCGGTAGTTTTCAAAGGGAGGGAAAACAAGGGGTTCCCCCACAATTTTGTTTTCTTAACTTTTTTTTTTTCGAAATTGAAATCCATTTTAGTCTATCTTTGTTTACAATAGAATGTCGGGGCCTCTTCCTAGAAATTCTCTGAAATGGGAAGTTTTAGAGATGCAATTTTAGGTTACCCTTAATAAAATTAATGTAATTTTATGGAACAGCATAGGGAGTTCTCTACAAAAACGTTTAGAGTTTGAACTATTAAAAAGCGCAAAACTAACTTTGGTCACGTTTGAGAGAATAGGAGGGTCAGTGATCTCATTTGGAAGAATTTAAAAACTGAAGTATACTTGACCCAATTTTAAACTACATTTCGTTGCTATAGAGAATCTAGCGACTCTCCTTCGAAATTTTCCGACACTGAAATTTTAAAAATATAATCTTATAATATGTTTGTAAACATTGAAAGGAAAAGAGAAAGGTTTCCCCCACAAGACTTTTTAGAAAGGCACTGTGTTCTTCCGCAATTAAGCTAACCTTCGACCCCTGTCCTTGAAACGTCATTCTTTCGTTTCATTCATTTATCCACAAGAACCTGATTTGGATATATCTGAATGTTTTTTGCATTACCTTTAAAACTAAACATCAAAAAGCTTTTTAATATTTTAAAAATAATTACTGTCGAAAACACTTGAACTTTGTATGTTCCTAGTATACCAAAAAGTAAAAGAAGCACCTTTTTATTCAACAAAACTTCTCTACCCTTTTATCCCTTTTACCTGAAGGCGCACTGCCCCCTTTTTGGTCTGGACGAAACACTAGTTCTCTCTGGGCATTTTTTTCTGAAACTGAAATCAATCTTAGGCTATAGTGCAAATAAAAGCGTTACGAAGCTCTCCCATGAAAATTTCTATTAGTGAAATTCTAAGCTATTTTTTAGTGAATTTAAGGGAATTCCTAAGGTTCGAAGACTTTGTCTGGCAATTTTTCAACATTTAAATCTCGAAAAATTGCAATTGGGGGTCCGAGAAACAAAATGTGTCAAATTTTGCTTTTTTTTTTTTTTTATCATTAAAAAAAAAAATTCTCCGTCTTGAAATAACTTGTAAATAACAAGTTAAGGTGATGTTTTTATTGTTTAAAAAGAATAGAAGATGGCAGTGAGATGGTTTGGTACTTGTTTTTCTAAGTCACTTCCCTCCCAAACTTTCTTTTTTGTTTGGAATACTCGAATTCAAACAGTTTTTTTTTCCCCACTTCTTGTATTAAATGTTTATACACATAACTAAAACATATATATTAAAATTTGTTTCAAATTTTGCTGCTGCTGAATTTAACAAAAAGAATTCTTTTGCTTAATATGTTTTGATTTTTTGAAACATGTTTTATACCTGTTTAAAGAAATTGATGATTAATGAGACGTTAATATTTAAAATTAAACTTTAAACTTTTAAAATTGCACATAAGTACAAGGTTCCAACGAATCAAATGCACGATTTTTTTTTACAACTATTCTGTTGAAAACGTGCTTTAAGTTTAACGTATGATTTTCACGAAGAATAAAATATGAAATCAAGTAACCACAAAAAATAAAATATACTCTTAGCAAGTGTCCACTCACCATACGCAACTAATTAAACATTTGAATTTTTAGTCTAGAAGAGTAAGAGGTGCCAGGCTTTAAATTTCAAATTTTATTATTGCGATAGCCCAATTTCAGCAAGTAACATATCTTGCAAAAGCCAGTAATCTTTCTGAAATATTGGGAAATCTCCCCTGTTTAAGTCAGTCATGTCTTGAGAACCTTCTTGTAAATTTAAGCAGAGTTAATACGAATCGGTTCAAAGAATTGGAGCACCCATGGCCATAGGCAAGCGAGAATTGCAAGCAAGAACCAAGCACATTCTTTACCTGGATTTCCTACCGTCACGAGGTCTACCTTCATCTACACTGTAAAAAAATTCCGAAACGTTACTGATTATTTCCGTAGAACGTCTCGGGATTTCACACGTTTTCACCTATTTCCCCGTAAAAACAAGTCTCATCACAAAAAAGTTTCCTGAATCGCTACAAGTTGCACGCGTGCAGACTTTTCACTGTTGTGGAAAATACTTTTAGCAACCAGTTTAAAGATTGAATGCGCGTGTTTATTAAGTGTATCGGCCTGTGGGAGCTTTAAGGCCTGTCAAGTTTGACTAAGCTCTCAATGAGAGCAAAAATGTCAATGGCTAGCTACAGCTTTGCAAGGCAGGAATTGCAGGCAAGAGATATGCTTGGCTCCTTCTTCAATAGCTTTGGCCGTGGTCGCTCTAATTGTTATGGAGCCTTCGTAGTAAATTAGGAAGGATCTAATCAATTACACTAAACCTACTTCATTTTTCTAGAAGGTTTAGAGACAGGACTGGCTTTAACAGGCGGACTTCGCACGTCTTCATACAGTTTCAAGATTAATTTCAGAAAGGTTACTTACTGACTTTTAGCGGAAAGCTTTCCTGCTTTTTCCAAGATATGTTACTATAAGAAATTGGGCATATCAGCTGCTTATTATTTTCCAGGAACGTTTCTGAATCGCTTATACAGTGTAGGCCAGAGTCTCCCGAACTGTGGTCCGCGGACCCCCGGGGGTCCGCGCTGCTATCCAGTTAAAACGTTAATTATAATTGAGATTGAAGGACGAATAACAATATTTTATTTCAAAAAAGGTAGCACATTGATAAGGAGTAAGAAACTTCTAGCTTTAATACATGCAGGACGCAGCCCCCCTCCCCGTCGAAACTCTCGGAAGTAAACACACTACACGTTAATTAATTTTGTGTACATGACGAAGTTCATATTGCTTCAAAAATGCCAAATCAAAATCCTAATAGGCCATAAAAGTTCAACTCATATGAAAAATTAATACTTAAACTAGGCTAACAGAAAAGTAAGAAAAACAACGTTAAAAAAAAGCACAAATTTGCCAATTACAGCAGACACGTGTTTCAGCGTTATAGGGAACGCCTTTTTCAATGCAAAAAGATGCAAAATGAGCTTATGGATGAAAAGACATCCGACAAAAGCCAAGAGCAGATAAGCATGCAGCTTAAAAGATACTGGTATGTCATCAAGTGATAGGAACGGGGGGAGGGGGGGGGGCTTTGGGTGTATGTCTTCAGCTTAAAAGATAAAAATAGCAGATTAGCCAAACACCAATAAGAAAACTATAAACCGATCAGGAACCAATAGGAATGCAAGAAAAGGCCATCAGCACAAAGGTATTTATTTATCTTAGGCTAACAATGTTTTGATTCTAACAAAACATTTCAAAAGTTCATTTTTATTAATATACCTGTTGTAGAAATTTGGTGATAACGTTTTTATTCGTATCTAGTGGTACCCGCACTAGAAAAAGAACCAAATCGAATTTTTCAAAAATCGCTTTGAGGTGCTCACCCCTGTGCTACGAACTAATTTTGTACCGATTTTCATGAAAATCTATAGAACTGTCTAGGCGCTATGCGCGTAACAGACCAAATAGCGAACCAAGCATCCAGAGACACAGACTTTCAGCTTTATTATTAGTAAAAATTGAACTTCAAATAGAATTTTACTTTCATAGCTCAAAATAATAATGTAAGAAACAAGAAGCTCTGAAAAATATACTGAACAATGAATAAATTTAAAAAAAAAAAGCGTAAAAATATATTAGAGAAAAATAGATTTAACTGTAAAGTAAGAAAACCAACGTTAAAAAACGCACATGTTTGCCAATAATAACAGCAGACACGTGTTTCGGCGTTACAGGGAACGTCCTTTTCAATGCAAAAAGTAATGAGCTTTTGTCGGATGTCTTTTCATCCATATGCTCATTACGTTGTGCATTGAAAAAGGCGTTCCCTGTAACGTCGTAAAAGTTTTTCCTACTAGTTTAAAGATTGACTTAGCGTGTTTATTAAGTGTATTGGCTGTAGTCTGAGTACGGCTCGTCCAAAGTGACTAAGCTCCCGATGCGAGCAACTAAGTTTGGCTAGCTCAGAGGCTCTAAAACTTCAGTTCTTCGCGGAAGTTCTCTTGTTTGCTGTTATTGGCAAATTTTTGCGTTTTTTAACGTTGGTTTTCTTACTTTACTGTTCAGCACAAAGGTATTTATTTATCTTATCAGATTTAACTGTGTCAAATCATTTTTTTTAATTCTTTTTTTTTTGCGAGCCGGTGGGGGGGGGGGGGGGCGAAGTTCTTAATTTTTCCGGAGGGGCTCTGCGGAGAACTGAAGTTTGGGAGCCTCTGAGCTAGCCAAACTTAGTTGCTCTCATCGGGAGCTTAGTCACTTTGGACGGGCCGTACTCAGACTACAGCGCTAAGTCAATCTTTAAACTAGTAGGAAAAACTTTTTTCACACAAGTACAGAGTCTGCATCCGTGCATCTTTTAGCAGTCCAGGAAACTTTTTTGCGAAAATACTTAATTTTAAAGGAAATAGATGAAAACCTCTGAAATCCCGAAACGTTCCACGGTACCAGTAACTTTTCGGAATTTTTTTTTACAGTGTGGTCCGGCGCACAGTACGGCAGCCTACACTAAAAAAATTCCGAAACGTTACTTGTTACTTCCGTGGAACGTCTCTGGATTTCACACGTTTCTACCTATTTCCCCGTAAAAACAAGTATCTTCACAAAAAAGTTTCCTGAATCGCTACAAGTTGCACGCGTGCAGACTTTTCACTGTTGTGGAAAATATTTTTAGCAACCAGTTTAAAGATTGAATGAGCGTGTTTATTAAGTCTATCGACCTAAGGCTGCTTGCGGCCTGTCCAGATTAACTAAGCTCCCAATGAGAGCGAAAAAGCCAATGGATAGCTACAGTTTTGCAAGGCAGGAATTGCAGCCAAGAGACAAGCTTGGTTCCTCCTTGTATAGCCTTTGCCGTTGTCGTTCCGATTTTATGGTTCTAATCAGTTACGCTAAACCTACTTAATTTTTCTAGAAGGTTCTAGAGATATGACTGGCTTTAAGAGGGAAGATTTCGCACTTCTTCAGAAAGTTTCAAGGTTAATTTCAGAATGGTTACTGACTTTTAGCAGAAAACGTTCCTGATTTTTCCAAGATATGTTACTGGAAGAAATTAGGCACATCAGCTGCCTATTATTTCCCAGGAACGTTTCTGAATCGTTTTTACAGTGTATGGACAAAAGTGGAAAATGCGACTTTTTTTCCAACTTGTTTTATTTTATTAATTCTGTTATAGTGCCCTTAGTGAGATGGAATTTGAGCTTTTAATCCGATATCATAAAAACAAAGGATAGAAATCATCTCTACATAGTTAATGAAGTCCCCAAAAAGCGTCTGTGTGTTTGAACTCGCAAAACTCGAGAACTACCCGGCCGATTGCGCTGAAAATTTCACAGTTTGTTTCTTTAAGTCCTGAGAAGGTTTGCAGACCAGTTCGAATAAAATTCGATGAAAAGTTCTTTTTTTATTCCAATTCACGTCCAATTTTCATATAAATTCTCAAATATGGGGGTGAAAAATTACTTGCACATATTAATATTACATATCGTTAGAAAGGGTAGAATTTTCCGCGTTCTACGCAATTTGTTTCAATGCTCGAACTTGATTACGGCGGGAGTTATTTCCGTTTTTAGCTGTAATTTTTTTAGGCTTAGCTGAAATTTAGGCACTACTTTCTTCAGTAAATAAATCACTAAAAAGTGAAGGAATCGTCCCACAGTTTTCTTTTTGACGCCATTGGAAAAAGCGACATTTTTTACTCCAGATCTAACTCGACCTTTGGTCGAAATAATAAGCTTTTATCTCGAAAGGAAAAAAAGTTACAAGCCTTTTAAAATCAAGTTTAAAAAATCTCAATTCCATTTAAATTGTGAACCATTTTCTTTCGCATTTTAATTCCTTAAACTTATTTTATTTTGTGTTTCCATTGTTACGCATTTTGAATCCGCTTTTCTGGATTTAATTTCTTAAAAGTATTTTAATATCTGTCGTCATTGTTTGGAAGGTAAATCATGATGTTTTTTTTTTATTTATTTATTTATTTTGTACGCTTGATTGTTGAATATACGTCACTTGACACAATTTTCATTTTCAAGGAAGACCGGGCAAAGCCGGGCAACGCAGCTAGTGTTTTAATAAATCACAGATTTCTCTATCAGTGAAACAAGTATAATTTAGTATGCTCTTCTTTCGTTTTGGGGACAGACACATGGACGATTTTTGTAAATTTTATAATGTTTATATTCCATTTAGTATGAAAGGCATCAAAGAAGATGACTAAGATCCATTTTTTCGTTAATATCTTTAAAAAAAACTTTTTTGTTAATATCTTTTTAAAAAGAAAAACTTCAAATAAATATATTTCAATTTCCACCCAAAACATTCCGAGTTTTCGAAATATTTTGATTTAATAACAATCGTACATCATAAATATACAAATATTTCTTGCTTCAAACTGCTTTGAAGCTTTGAATAGTTCTGGATGATTCTCAAAAAAACCTAACATTTTCCAATCATTTTTTTTTTAAATAAAAGTGCAGAAAAAAATTTGAAAAAATTTAGATATACTCTTTGTTAAGAACTTAGAGAACTTTTAAGAGAACAAGTAACTAAAATCAAAAATTTAAAAAAAAAAAAATCCCTGACTGGGGTAATGTAGAATCAAGAGGAAAATTGAAAGTCCTTTTGAAAGCCTTGTACTATTAAAAATCAATTACAAGTATTTTATTTGTTGAGAAATACTCGTAAAATCTGGCAGAAGATAATAATTTTCAATCATTGCATTCAATTTCTTTGTCGATCAACAATGAATTCGGTTACCAATCAAGTTAATAAAGGCTTAGCCATATGTAAAATCTGCTTTAAAAAAACGTCATAGTTCGAATTCTATGTAACATTCATTCTATCAGACAGAGAAAAAAATTACTCTTTATTTTAATAATAAATTTTTAAATGTTTTCACTACAAAAATCGCGAAAAACTTTTAGAGGTTTATAATTAATATCTTCGTTAAAAATGTCACCCAAAGACGCAACCTAGAACACTCTCGATCAACTCTCCTTTCAAACAAAAAACGTTTTTCAAAATCGGTCCATCCGTTTAGGCGCTAGAGTGCCGCAGACAGATACACAAACACAGATATATAGATACACAGAAACATCAAACTTATAACCCCCTTCCTTTGTGTATCGGAGGTTAAAAATTGAGGAAACTCACTTTAACTATGCTACAATCTTCACTAATAATAAAGCAGAAAGTCTCTCTGTCTGTCAGGATCTGTGTGACGCGCAAAGCGCCTAAACCGTTCGGCCGATTTTCATGAAATTTGGCAGAAAGTTAGTTTGTAGCATGGGGGTGTGCACTTCGAAGCGTTTTTCGAAAATTAGATATTGTTCTTTTTCTATATTAATTTTACGAAAATTTTTTCGGAGAAAATTATTACAACGTGGAATAGTAAATTACGAAATCATCATAAAATGGAACCGTAACATGGGCCATTTAACATAGCCAATTGGCGAGAACTTCATCATCCATTATTTTTTAATATACAGTCGAACCAAATGACCTTTTAATTTTCTACTACGGGCAAAACCGTGCCGGAGCCACCAGTAATATATATATTACAAAACCCCGTCAAGAACGACTTTTGTCCATTTCGACCGTTAGAGCGCTGCTTCGCAGAAAAATTTGAACGGCCATGAAAGATTTTTAGCTTTTGTCGTTAAAAAGTTCTCTTCGCTCAAAAATAAATGAATGAAGGAAAACAGTAATATGTAACAATACTTTATACAACGCTTTTTAACATTATTTTTGTTATTGTCTATGATTTTTTTACGAATGTTTATTTACTCATGGGTCATTCCATAGTGACTAACGTAACATTTGCAGCTGGTTTGTTTTTCATTTCCACCAAGAATTTGAAGCAAAATAATCGCTGATAGGTATTTTTCAGCAAAAAAGGCATTGTGACTGTTAAAATTATTTAATTTATTTGATTGTTTTTTTCGAACGTACATTTGAAAGCACATTTGCATATTGTTTCTTATATATTTAAAGTGAAAAGTATCACTGCAAACCGTGAACTGTAAAATTCTGAATTATGCAAATGATACGTACTTATAAGGTAAGAAAACTGGGTGTGTTTTTTAGAAGGTTATGCCGTTATTTTTGTTAGCTAAAAAGTTCGTAGCTATGAAGTTCATGTTGTACATTATAACATCCTCAATAAAAGATTTTCTTTTAAATAAGTGTCTTCTGATCTCAACAGACGGAAATTGTTATTTAGTTATCATGGTGGTTGAAAGTTATAAACGCTATTAGCGGTAATATATTCTACAGTGACTAACGTAACATTTTTGCAACCCTGAGAAACAATGCTTATATTACGAGTCAAATTTTTCTGAAAATTATCGCAGATATTTGAAATTGGCTGATATATTTGCAAAAGGTAAACAATCCCTTTTAAAAATATATTGCATATTTATTTTGCAGCTGATTTATTTATTTATTTATTTATTTATTTATTTTTTTTGAGCAATCACGATTGCTTATTGTTCTCATTTGACTGTTTTGAATTCCTTTCATTTTATTTTTCCACCACCACCCTCTGCCAGCACCACCGTCGCGTCGACCGGCCTCACGATGCCGCTCCTCTAGCGAAAATCGTCTCCAGGTTGCGTCCATATCCTACACACACACGCATACACACACACACATACACACACTCATGCCTGCGCACAGACACAAACACATATGCCTACATACATACACACACACGAACGCCTACACACCGTCGTGTTCACTTTGAAGCATTTCAAAGTGAAGTGGTTGCTTGGTGAGCAGAAAGCTTCCCGCCAAGCAAGATAAACAATTTAAAAGATCTATCCATATTTCTGAGGAGTTAAAGGTGAGAGGAGGTTCCAATGGAAGTAGCTGTGATGAAAAAGGAGAAGAGGGTGGATTATAGTTTGACAGATACTTGGCGGGCAAACTAGATATCATAACTTTTTATGACTGAGGATTTTTGGGTTTAGGATGCAGGTTTTCTTTTTTGAGCGGAAAAGTTAAAGGTTTTCATGGCGGGGAAATTTTTACAACAGGGCTGTTTTTTATGAGATTTTGTACCTACTGTATCTAAAATAAATATTTCGCACTTTTTTAGTAGACATGATACAGATGTAAGAAAATATGCAGTGTTGAGCTTTTTTAAACAGAAAATAGTACATTTTCGTGACTAACGTAATGCAAATATTTTTAGTGAAACAACGAAACAAGTTATAGTACTTATCTTATAATGTATGTAAAATGAACAGTTAATTTTATTGGACCAACACCAAATCTTTTACAATAAAAAAAAAAGAGTATGCATTAAAAAATAATAATAATACATGGACTAATGTAGGCTGATAGGTAAAAATTGACGCATCAGCTTAAAATGATATGGGGTTTTATTGTAACCATGAAAAATAAATTTACGCATTATTTTTATGCAGGATGGCACTCTATCCCATAGTGCTAGATGCGTGAAAGATCTCTTGCGCGGTCGTTTGCTAAATATCCCTTTTCAATAAATTTACTTTGCGTGCATACCCATATTATATCATTTGGGAAAAATATGATTTTCATTCGGCTAACTTGGGAATTTTCGTCTTCTCAAAAATTTACTTTTGGGGAGCATCTGACAGTAGTTTCGAAAATACAATTTTCTGAAATCAACTCCATCATTTGTGCGTTAGTATAGTTAGTATAGTTTCTTGCTCTGTAAGTAAGTATAGTTTAGCAGTAGTGAGACAAGCTCTTTTTTAAGTTTTTTTTGATATAAATTATTTCCTTTTTGAGCAATCACGATTGCTTATTGTTCTCACTTGACCGTCCTTGGCGTTGTGGTTCCTTTTTCAGCATGGACCAGGGGCCTCTGCAGCACCACCGCCCACCGGCCTCAGCAGGTATGGCTCCTCTGGTCTTGAGCAGCTGTCCCCGCTTCTCCTGGTCAGAGGTGTCCATGTCCTACACACGCACGTTCACACGCATACACACTCACACAAACCCGCCTTTACACACATACACACACATCTATGTGCATACATACAGGTCTTCGCACACATACGAGCCTAAACAAGACAAACACGTGCCTGCACACACGCAACTGAACACACGTAACGCCCAGGAGGAAGGGCAGACTTGGGGGGGGGGGGGGGACAGGAGCCGTTTCTAGAAATACTAATTCCAATGAGTAGGGTCCTGTCGCAACTCGTGATTGCGAAAAACATAACTTAAATTCAAAACTTCAGAATTCAAATTAGTTTTTTTTTTTTTTCTTTCAGAGTCTCGGTTTTGAAAATGACCCAAAGCCCTCCTAAGGCGCGTATAAACGCAAACGAGCGTTAACTCATATTCTTTCACAGCAGCAAAAAGTCATTAAATAAAGGAAACATTTCACTTTGACGAAAAAAAAAAAAAACGGAAATGTAAGCCGGATATCAACAGAATGAAATATTAGCTACAACTGCCTTTGTTGACTTATGTCAGGAATATTTTAGCGTTTTGTCACGTTTGAGACCTATGGCGCCAACTCTTCCCTCAAATTGATCGTGCATATATTCGGGTTGGCCGAATCGGGGCGAGGTCGGTTGAATCTGATGTTTCTTAAGTTTTTTCTGAAGGGTTCTAGAAATCTTTAACTAGGCTTGCCAGACTTCCCAGTTTGGCCGGGACAGTCCCGAATTGTTGGGAATTCCAAATAATATTATCAATAATTCACGTTTATTTTGATATATTTGGCATTAATTAAATCCCTATTTTCTTTTATCTTGCAAAGTCACAAATGCTAATTTCAATGTATGTAACGTATTTCCCGATCTTAGACACGTGCGTGCCTTACGTCATGAAATGACGAAGTTCCTTATCCATTTGATTGGCCTCCGTTCTAACATCAGGAAATGCGCATTTCACATGCAAATGACTCTGGCTGACTATATATGTTGCTTCTGTAGCTCAGTTGCTTTCTCTTATTTTTAAGGCGCCGTATTTTAGTTTCATAGTCAGCCAAGTCGGCTGCTAGCCGTCATGCTCTCGAATAGGCATTTTATAACTGTAAATATTATTTGCAAACCTTAAGTTTAAATAACTAAAACTACGATTGCATAAATGATTCTTCATTTGTCATAATGCAAATTTACAAATGATGGTTTTGCCTGTTTTACTAAACTATCTATGCTTCGAGAGAACTTACTTTGCAATATCATATTTCATATGCAAATAGCTCGCCCGGGATAACACTGTATCATATCACCAAGGAGGAAATAAATTCATAATTTCAAATACAGGTTTTGTTTTCAGAAAAGGACTCCAGTTACACTCTGCAGCTAAAAATGCACTAATTAAATTATAGTCATCGGTGCGATAACTTCATTGATAAAACCTCATCGCATAATACGAATTTCAGACAAAATCTTGATGTGCCGGTCACTTTACATCATATCCTGGTAAAAAAAAAAACTTGCTTATAGATGATCAAAAACGCTATAACTAACTGTGAAGAGTTAATCAGGATAATTACTTTGTCATTTGTAACATAAACATGTAAACATCGGATTCGCAAGTGAAAATTTTTACGAGACAAAAAACAATAAAGACTTTCTAAAAACATACCCAGCCAATGAAAAATACATGTCAATGTTGTTCGAATTTTTATCCCGCATGTCAAGTGTTTCTTCTTATTTAAATAACTGTATAAATATTAACATATAAGAAATAAAATATTTACATTTATCTGCTTAATACTCAAAAAGCAGCCAAGAGTTTGTACCCTTTTTTGAATACTAGCAACACCGGAGACGGGGGGGGGGGGGGGGTGTATTCCGGTGTCCCGGTTTAACATTTCAAAAATCTGGCAAGTCTATCTTTTACTCTTCAATAGGGAAAATTTCTGAATTATTTCGAAGTATTCAAAGATAATTTCAGGAAGGCTACTGACTTTCAGCGGAAAAACTTCCTGTACTTTCTTTTTTCTCAAGATATGCTACTGGCAAAAATTAGGCACATTAGATGTCCATTTTTTTCCAGGAACGTTTATGAATCGTTTTTACACACTGTAAAAACGATTCAGAAACGTTCCTGGAAAATAATGGGCAGCTGATGTGCACAATTTCTGCCAGTAACATATCTTGGAAAAACCAGGAACGTTTTCCGCTAAAATTCAGTAGCTTTCCTGAAATTATCCTAGACGACTCTTGAAACAATCAGAAATCTTCCCGTTTGGAGCCAATCGTGTTTCTGGAACTTTAGAAAAAATTGAGGTAGGTATAATACGAGGCGTGTTTTTAAAATAAGTACCGTTTTGATATAAAAAAAGAACAGTACAGATAGAGCAAAGAAATTAAGTGCACAAAAATCTACCATCCTTACGCTATTTTGTGACATTGCTCCCGTGATTTTCCAAGCATTTGTCATAGCGTGGTACATGTTTTTGTATACCTATTCATAGAAAATTGCTGCCTGTGTAGTCAGCCATGGGATAACATGTTCTCTGAGCTCATTATTGCTGTTGTGTCACCGACCACCTACGAAAGACTTCAGATGCCGAAAAAAATGAAAGATGCTGCGAGCGAGGTGAGGGCAGACCAGAGGATGTTCAAAAACGCCCCAGCCAAAGCCCTGTAAGAGTCCTCATGGTTGACTAAACGGGCGGTAACTTTTTAAGAATAGGTATACAAAAACCTGCACCACGCTATGACAAATGCTTGGAAAATCACGGGAGCAATGTCGAAAAATAGCGTAAGGGTGGTAGATTTTTGTGCACTAAATTACTTAGCTCTATCTGTACTCATTCTTTTTTTATATAAAAACGGAACTTACTTTAAAAACACGCCTCGTATAACAGCTTGGCAACTTCCTGATTTATTCAGAAAGTTCCATAAGCAGTATTGCAACCATGGCCCAAGTCAAGCCACAATTGCCAGCTAGTATCGAAAATTGCACTCGCCGCGCAATTCTTGCAAAGCAACTTCGTCCATACCTATTTGCTCCCTTTGAGAGCTTAAGCAGCATGGACGGGCTGTAATTGATCTGAAGCCGATACACTTTATAAATAGGTTCAGTTAATCTTTGAGCTGGGAGCTAAAAATATTTTTCACAACAGCGAGAAATCTGCATTTGTGCAACTTGTAGCAATTCAGGAAACCTTTTGACAATGATACTAGATATTTCCAAGAAGTGGATAAAAACCATTGAAATTCTGAAACGTAACAAGAAAATACTCAGTAACGCTTCGGAATTTTTTTATAGTTCAGTGTGAGTAATAAAAAGAATTTAAGGGCAACTGTATGTGGGTGAGAAACGTTACTGTTGATCAGTGATTCCTATCTTGGGGACCCACCACTAGCGGTAGACGAGCAATATTCATGTGGTCCGCGAACAGACAGTGAATATCAAATGAGTGAATATATTTTGAAAACTCTAGATTTCTCCTTTATAAATATTGTTGAAGTGACGTCACATCCGGTGGCTGCATGGAGAAAAAAAAAAGAGGATCCTTTAAGGGACCCAAGTCGTCGTGTACTTTCAATGTATTGTAACATTCTTCTTTTTACCCGACTGCGCGTGCGCGACGCAAAGCAGAGTAATGTGTTTATAAGTCTATGTATGTATGTCTGTTCCTATGTGGCGTTCTGCAGGCTGAACGCCTTGGCCAATTTTGGTAATTGTTACGTCAATCGATTTGTCTTAACCTTGGTAGTGTCACTAAACACATGACAGTAATCAAAATTCACCAAATCAACATCCAGTTGACATATTTTGTCAGTTTGAGATCGGCGCGCGTTGGGTGTTGCACACTGTGTCGCACGCTACCTGCGTGCGACAAACGCAGGTAGTTTTCGCTGCCTGAAATTTTTTGTTTACTAAGAAACTACTACTTGGGGTCTCATTGACCGAATGGTCTAAGCGATTTCTTCTCCCACTTGAGGCGGTGGGTCAAGACACCCTCGTTCCAGACGTACTTTAGTCCAGGATCTGAAGGGGGTTGAGCATACATGGAAAGGCTGACGCAATATTATTTCTGATTATTGTTACAGGCACGATGGTGATTATGAAACCACATGTCGTCGCCCCCCTGGGTGGTCGACAACCCCGGGGGAGGGGGGAAAGCAGTGGGGGAACCGTTTTCTAAAACACTCATAACTCGCGAACTATTTGAGATAAAACACTGAAAAAAGTGGCAGTCGACGCAACAAAACAAGTGCTTCATAAAAGCTAAATATAATTATGGACCTATCTTTGTTGGTTTCTGAGTAAAATTCCATTTTTCGCAAACAAGCAAAATTTTTGAATAAAATGCGCAAAACAAACTTTTTGACCAAAATAAATTCCGAATCAAAATTGTTTGATTATTTTTTGAAATAATGTCCAAAATATCATTATTCAGTTTGTTAAAATCATTTAAGTACTGTTAACACGTTGAAAAACAAATTGACAGTAACAAGCTCAAACACGATTTGCATTATAGTTCAGAATCTGAAGGGGTATTTTTAACATGCATGGAAGACTTGACGCAAAACTATTTCTGATTAATGTCACAGGCACTATAGTGAATATGAAACCACATGTCTTCGCCCCCCTGGATGGTCGACAACCCCGGGGGAGGGGGAAAGCAGTGGGGGGAGCCGTTTGCTAAAACACTCATAACTCGCGAACTATTTGAAATAAAACACTGAAAAAAGTGGCAAAAGATGCAACAGAACAAGGGCTTGAAAAACCTAAATATGTTTATGGTCTTATCTTTGTTGGTTTTTAATTAAAATTCCTTTTTTAGCAGCCATGCAAAAATTTTGAATAAAATACAAAAAGCTTTTTTGTCGAAGATAAGTTCTTTTTTAAAATTATTTAACCGTTTAGGGAATCAATAAAACCTGAGATTTCATTATTCAGTTTGTTTAAAACTACTTAATTATTACCAACGTGAGCGTTAAAAAGCGAAATAGAAAATGCAAGCACTTGCCTAAGGTAGCGCATTGAACAAAACGGCAGTATGCTAAGGAGAAAAAAATAGCCTTATTATCCTTATGACGAACTATTCATTCTTCAGTTTACAAACTTATTCTAATTGCAAAGTATTTGACTATGGCTTTAATTTTGTTATATACTGCTTTAAATTTGAGAGGAACTAGGGAACCAGGCCCAGAGTAATTTAAATTCAAATATAATTTTAATTTGTTTCTATTAATTTGTGTTTTCAATTTGCACAAAAGAATATTGCGGGTATTGTTTTGCGGATATTGCTTTTTATAATTTACTCAACAAAGAACAATGAAACAAGAAATAATATGTACTAAATCAATATAAAAAATGAGAAGCTTGAACTTTTATGAAAACGAATATAAATATAAAATTATACACTAGAGTTCTAAGAAAACTAATTAAATAAAATTAGTAAAATAATGCGCATTAAAAAATAACTGTAGAATATCAATATGCATACATAAAGCATTAATATATCAGAAATTCTGAAAGCTGGATCATACTCTTTTTTGTTGACTTGTAATTGTTCTATTGAATCGTTCTCTTCCGAGTATTTTGTAGTTTATGGATTTTTGCTTTAGCCTTAAAAGCACAGTATTTACAGCAAGATGAATTATTAATAAAACAATTACAAGCTTTTGCCTGCGCAGGGTGGAATTAAACTATCTGGTAACACTGGCTGCATCATAAGGTGTGGGGCTTTATTGATTTATTTTCATTCAAGTGAAACCCAAACTTGGTTACATCTAAAGGCACTGTTAAGGTACAGGGGAATTTATTCAATAGTACAGTATTGAGCAATACTTCTTAGCACATGTTGGAAAGAATTGCAGGAGCATGGTAAAGAGCTGATATTATATTTATTTCTGATGGAAATGACAAGAAATTATTGTAATGTACTTTCCGGAACTTCTGGTTTTCAAGTTATGAAAACGACAGTGAGATGTACCGATCGTGTTTAAGGTCCACTCGTGTAGTTTGACTATTGGAGAGAAAATTTTATTATTTTTTATTTGGAGACCTGCAAAATCTTTGCTAAATTTGAAAGTAGTGTTTGGGACGTTATGGACCAGAGTCATTCATTCCATCGATAACTTGAACTTTGTTCTTAAAATAGGGTGCTTCTTCCAGAGTTTTGCTGCAAGAAGTATCATTTTCAATTACATTCACGAAATCGGACCTCACGCTTTGCTTCAGTGAGCCATTCTGATGAACCTAACCTAGCATTGGGCTTATTGTATGGGAATGATTTTTAGATGTACTAACATCACTTTTGAGCTAACGTTTCCCAGGTTAAGTGTTTTTTTGGTTTTCTTTTGCTGTTTTGCAATTGCTATTGAAGACATTGCCATTGCAGGACTTCTCTGGATAAGAGACTATTCACATTTTCTTGAACGTTCCACTGAAATTTTGATGCTGCTTATGTGGCAATAGCCTCGCTCACTATGTTTCATAACTCAGGTGTAAAATCTGCAAAAGGGTTATCCTGATCATTTATCCTTTCCGTAATTACTTCGTACTTGCAAACTTGCATGTTTTAATTTTTAAAAAAGTCCCATTGTGACATATACTAAGCAGCTATAATGCGTTAAAGGTTAAGTAATTAAGTAATTACTCAACTGGGACATTGTTTTGATAATATTACGAAATAGAATCACCAAAACAGGAGAGCCACAAAATTTGGTTTATGTCGAGTCTTCAAGGTACATTCCGCAAACTTGTTTTTTTTTTTCCTTTTGTGAATTACCTCAAATGCTTTTTGAGCTTCCTTTTATTTCACTTTTCAACGCTTTGATAATATTTAAGTAATTTTAAACAAACTGGATAATGATATTTCAGATTTTATTGGTTCCTTAAACAGTTAAATAATTTTGATAATTTGAAAAAAAAATCCGTATTTTATTCAAATTTTTTGCTTGTTTGCGAAAAATAGAATTTTACTCAGAAATTAACAAAGATATGATCATAGTCATATTTAGTTTTTATGAAGCCTTTGTTTTGTTGCGTCGATTGCCACTTTTTTCAGTGTTTTGTTTCAAATAGTTCGCGAGTTATGAGTGTTTTAGCAAACGGCTCCCCCCACTGCCTTCCCCCCTCCCCGGGGTTGTCGACCATCCAGGGGGGCGAAGACATGTGGTTTCATATTCACTATAGTGCCTGTGACATTAATCAGAAATAATTTTGCTTCAGGTCTTCCATGCATGCTCAAAATACCCCTTCAGATCCTGAACTATAATGCAAATCGTGTTCGAGCTTGCTACTGTCATTTTGTTTTTCAACGCGTTAACAGTGCTTAAATGATTTTAACAAACTGAATAATGATATTTTGGACTTCATTTGAAAAAATAATCAAACAATTTTTATTTGGAATTTATTTTGGTCAAAAAAAGTTTGTTTTGCGCATTTTATTCAAAAATTTTGCTTGTTTGCGAAAAATGGAATTTTACTCAGAAACCAACAAAGATAGGTCCATAATCATATTTAGCTTTTATGAAGCCCTTGTTTTGTTGCGTCGATATCCACTTTTTTCAGTGTTTTATCTCAAATAGTTCGCGAGTTATGAGTGTTTCAGCAAACGACTCCCCCCACTGCTTTCCCCCTCCCCCGGGGTTGTCGACCACCCAGGGGGGCGACGACATGTGGTTTCATAATCACCATCGTGCCTGTAACAATAATCAGAAATAATATTGCGTCAGCCTTTTCATGTATGCTTAACCCCCTTCAGATCCCGGTCTACTTTCCCCTCTTTCTGATGTAAATTCTTTCATGTGTTCTTTATATGTATTTTGTACTGTTATAAAAAATATATTATGCGTAACGAAGGCAAGACACTCAGAGTGTAGTCCTCATCAAAATAGACTCGTGCAATAAGCACCAAAAGAAAGTCTACTAATTCGATTTTCATATCTAACATGTTGCATTTGTTTTTGCCTTGATTCAAGGGACTGAGTTTCACGACGTGTTCTTTCTTGAGAGGCTTTTTTAGTTTTGCGAGAAAGATTTGATCGACGACGTTTCCTATTTTGCATCATCATGAGTTATACAGGCTGTTTATATAGCTGTGCTGTGGTTGACTAGAATTCCCGCATTTTTGCGAAGGTCAAGCACATGTAACTTTGAGCCGAGTTAGGTCCCTAGAGGAGCTAATTATCAGTAGTTTAGAACATCGCTAGTCTTTACTAATAATAAAGCTGAAACTCTCTCTTTCCGGAGGATGTCTGGATGTCTGTCTGTAGGATGTCTGTGACGCGCATAGCACCTAAACCGTTCGGCCGATTTTCATGAAATTTGGCACAAAGTTAGTATGGAGCATGGGGGTTTGCACCTCAAAGCGATTTTTCGAAAATTCGATGTGGTCCTTTTTTTATTCCAATTTTAAGAAAAAAATATCATAGGATGGACGAGTAAATTACGAAATTTTCATAATGTGGAACCGTAACATGGGCACAGCCAATTGGCGAGATACGAAATTATCATAACGTGGAACAGAAAGATGGGTACAAGCCAACTGGCGAGAAAATTCACCATACATTATTTGTAAATATACAGGCGAACCAAAAAACATTTTGATTTTTCTATTACGGGCAAAGCCGTGCGGGTATCACTAGTTACTTAATAAACCCCGCGATAGAAACAAACTATCCGCATGAAATGACAAGGTTGCGAAATGTACCGCCTTATAATCATTATAGCTAAGTTAATGAAAATTAACTAAAAAGTGTAAAATAAAAAATTATAAAATAAAAACAAAACCTGACAACGTAAAAACCAAAAACCTAAAAAGAAAAATGCATAAGCCCAGTATATTCAGTAAGTTACCGCCCTATAGCCAGGGCTAAGGCAGAAATACGTGAAATACACCGCCAGCTCAGTCATTTCCAGCCGAAGACTGCAGTTTCGTGCTTATCAGCACGCATTAGCCCGGCATAAGAAAGTGACTGAACAGGAGATGGAAAAACCTCCTAAGGAAGCCAAGATTGCCAAAAAAACTGGTAGCTATAACTATATTAGCTTACATTTTTTAAAGAACCGATTACACATTAGGATAAATAAATACCTTTGTGCTGAACAGTGAAGTAAGAAATAACAACGTCAAAAAAAAAAAAAAAAAAAAAATTGCAGATTACTGCAGACACGTGTTTCGACGTTACAGGGAACGCCTTTTTCGATGTAAAAAGTAATGAGCTTGTGGATGAAAAGACATCCGGCTTTTGACCCATAAAATTAAAATTAAAAATTGAGCAACGAAGAAATGTAGGTATAGTAAAAGATATTTGTATAAAGCTGTATACCGCCGCATTTGTGTAAAATTTGCTCAAGACGTACATGTGTCGGGCCCCTGTCTCCCCGTACTCTGTCGGAAGGGAAACGGCCTGCAGAGTCGGCCATTCTCCTTCCGACTCCGCAGCCCTAGATTTTTTACCGTTTTTTTTTTTTTTTTTTTTTTTTGAGCAATCACGATTGCTTATTGTTCTCATTTGACTGTTTTGAATTCCTTTCATTTTATTTTTCCACCACCACCCTCTGCCAGCACCACCGTCGCGTCGACCGGCCTCACGATGCCGCTCCTCTAGCGAAAATCGTCTCCAGGTTGCGTCCATATCCTACACACACACGCATACACTTACACACCTACACAGACTCATGCCTGCGCACAGACACAAACACACACTCCTACACACATACACACTCATGCCTGCACACAGACACAAACACATATGCCTACATACATACACACGAACGCCTACACACACACACGCGTACACACACAGCACTGCATACGCAACACGCACACACATGCATACACACACACACACACGCACCTAACACAAACACAGACACATGCGCCTACACAAACACACGCGCATTTACACACACACACACACACACGCTCGTGATTGCGAAAAACATAATTTGAATTCAAGATACCAAAAATTCAAATTATTTTTTTTCATTTGGAATGAGCAGCTTTTTCTTGAAGTTCTCCGGCCTAAGGCCACTATTAGAGCCCCTTGAAAAGGACAGGCTGACTTATCCGACATTTTGGTTCCAAAACAAAATTGGATTCAACCTCGTTTCTAGTATTTATAAATACTTTTAATATTTATTGGCTGCTATGTCGTAAAACGATTGATGATAAGTTGAGTAAAATGTCACTTAAGGTGAATTTAGAAAGATAATCTCATTCACAAATTCAGCAAAAATGTATCGGGAAATGTTTACTGCAATAAACCTCATTTTCACACTTTATTTGTTTTTGATTTGTATTAATTAAATCGTATTCATCTACAGAATAAAATAATCAAACATCAATCGGACAACACACTTATAGCTCGGGCACCAGTTTTCTGCAATGAGGCTTTTATACAAATATGATTTTTTTCGTCCGACAATTTTGGAACCAAAATGTCGGATAAGTCAGCTCCCCTTATATAGGAGCCTTAGCCACTATGTAAGGTGAGCTGACGCATCCAATCCGAAACTGCTGGGGGACAAAATAAGTATTTGTACAAAAGCCTCGTTGCAGAAAAGTGGTGGACAAGCTTTGTGTTGCTAGATTCATGTTTGATTATTGTATTCTGTAAACGAAGAAGATTTAAATGAAACAAATTAAAAACGAATAAGGTGTTAAAATGAGGTTTATTACAGCAAACATTTCCCGATACGCTTTTGTTAAATTTGTAAGCTAGGTTAACTTTATAGATTTGCCTTAAGTGACATTTTTCTCAACTTATCATCAATTTTAGCACGACCAAGGCTTCACTTGATACGCGTCTTATCAGGCTCAGTCATTTCAATAAAAATTGTAGTATGAAACCAATCAATCAAACAAAAAACCCGGTCAGACTCCAGTGACATCTGGTGGATTTTGTGGCAACTTTTAACTATATAAACAACAAATAAGATTATTCTTAAAGAGAATAGTTACTCAAAATTCAGTTCAAAAGAATTTGAGCTACTTTAAAAGCGGTTTTTTTCTTCCTGAGGAAAAGTGTTTGAAAAGATATTTAGGCAAAAAGTGAAAAAATATGAAACTTTGTTTTCAAGAAAAATTAAGTTTGGAAACAAAATCAGATGAATATAAGCTGAGGAAGACAAATACATTCCGCGTATGAAACAATGTTGTGATTAATTATTCCAACTTTTCGCAATAAGCATTTTCAAAATTATATGAGAAATGTAACTGCAAACCTTCAATAAATATAAATAGGAGTGAGCATTTATTGCAATTTGTACATTGAATAACAATTTCAAACGAGCTTAAAAAGAAGTTTTCTGTTCGAAAACGTATGTGAATAAAATGTTTTGGAAATACTGTTACTTTTTCTTTTTCTGGGGGGCGGGGGGAAATTTCTGCTTCCAATTAATAAAAAACAAACATTGGAAATTTCGCTCTGAATGAAATAATGCGTAATATTATATAATTAAACATTACATCGTATGGACGAAGCCATACTGTCTATTAAACGTATGAACTATGCTTAATAATTTGTACCAAGAAAAAGTTTTTTTTTGTTTTTATTATGCAAAAACTAATTACATATGCTTCATTAAGCACAACTGATAAATATATTTATTAGTTAAAACAGAAAACAAATGAAAGTAGCGATTGTTTCTCATAATTATTACTAACCCAGGCAACGCCGGATATTTTTGTTAGTTGATAAATATATTTGTGGAAACATTCAAAGAGCTTTTAGTATTTTTTTTCTTATACTTTAAATTTTAATTCAAAATTAGCTATTTTTTAAAAACATATTCTAAAAATGGTGAATAGCTCAATTTGATATCTTTAGGTTTTTATACAATAAGAACTATTAAAATGCACAAAAAATCCATACAGATACAATTTTTCTAAAGAAAACCAAGTAGAAAACATATCAAATAAAAATGTTTCCATAAAACTGATCGTTAGTATCGATCATTATAAATTACAATTTATATCATAAAGGAGTAAGTTGTATGTTAAAAAACAAGAAATTTAAATCATTTAAAAGTACATTGAAACAATAATGAATTCCCCGGAAAAACATGCCAATAAAAATTTCAAAAAAGGAAAACATGGCAGCTTTTCATTTAAAGATTTTTATAAACCTATACATTCCAGCCTTTAAAAAAATAATAATAAATATTCCTTCTTTTTTTTTTTTTTTTGAACAAAACTTTTGCTTGTTGAAAAAATAAATCAATAAAATAATAATAACAGTTAAAAAATAAAAACAAGCCTGTTAAAAAGGTAAACGGTATTCCAATGCTTACGCATTGTGAGGAAATTTACAGGGGAGAAACTTCGCCACATAAATACATTATTGCACAAAAAAACATGAAAAATTCCACAAATTTTTAAATTATTTGTTAAAGATCAAATTTAAAAAAGCCATTAAGTAGCATAAAAAGTTACATTAAAATTAAAAAAAATGGAAAATTAAATTAAGCTATTTCGTAATCCGACAAATCAAAACAAAACAGTATTAGGAAGCAACCATGTTACTGCATTCACAGCCAAGGATCAATTAAAGTGTAAAATAATTTGACAGATAAATGTATTAATTAATTAAAAAACAATAAAAATTCCATCAAAGTATCGAAAGAACAAACATTGGCGACAGCAATTTTAGCAATAGAAAAAGTTTTCGCCAATTTCACACATTCCGCGACTGGATAATTCCCCCAAGATTTTAATGTGAATATTAAATGGCAAGAAATATAATGCTGTCAAATTTTGTGACGCCAAAGAATTACATATATGTGCGTCACGATGCATTTCAACTCTTGGCGATTATTTTTCATTTTATTTGTTGTCCCCGTATTCGTTTTTTCGGTTTCAATAAAATGAAGCTTTTATTGTTGTCAAATATAGTTTGTTCAGCGGATTTTTTGTATATTTTACTGAAACTTTTAGTGTCGTTTCGTGGGTGGTTTCATTTACTGAGAGGATTATTGAAACTTTTAATAAATATATAGGTAATAAAATTATATGCAATAAAACTTTAAGTGCTTTCGATTATCGAATTTATTTATTTTTCGAAGTAGTATGTTATTTTGTTTTTTCGCGGAAAAAACGAGATGTAAAAATAATATGAGAAATCTCGTTAAAATATTTCTCTAAATCAATATCAATTCTCCATTATTATGTGACATAATCAGCAGAATAAATTAACCCTTTCATAAGTAAAAATTGAAAGTGTGTAAATTTTGTAAAATTAGAAAAAGAGGCAATGTAAGCCTTATTTTTTAATTTTCGCCGACGATGATGTAAGTGCAATTTTTCAGTTTTCGCCAAATAAAGGTAAAGAGAAAATTCATCAAGCTGAGCGACGTACCTGTAACTAAATAATATCAAAAGAGCAAATATGTATTACAGTCTTACCGATATTGTGAAAAATAAAACAATTATTGTCGAAATCTTCACGATTGCGCCATTAAATACCTTTTTCAAATATGCAGTAAAATACTATATAATTTATAAACAACAAGGTTTCCTTCTCAGATTTTTTTTTTTAATTTAGAGGAATAGTAATGTTCGAACCCTTCTCGATATCAACTCACATTAAATGTCTCAAAAAATTTATACGTAATCCCTGGGGCCGACTTACTAAAAGTGAGACCAAGGCTCAAAATGCTTTGGAGTTCCCCCTCCCCCGGGGGTGTCGACCGCCGAGAGGGGACGACGAGATGTGTTTTCATAATCACTATAGTGCCTGTAACAATAATCAAAAATAATTTTTCGTCAGGTCTTCCATGCATGCTCAAAACCCCCCTTCAGATCCTGAACTATACTACGAATAGTGTTCGAGCTTGCTACTGTCATTTTGTTTTTCAACGCGTTAACAGTACTTAAATAGTTTTAACAAACTGAATAATGATATTTAGAACTTTATTTGAAAAAAAAAATCGAACAATTTTGATTTGGAATTGATTTTGATCAAAAAAAGTTTGTTTTGCGCATTTTATTCAAAAATTTTGCTTGTTTGCGAAAAATGGAATTTTACTCAGAAACCAACAAAGATAGGTCCATAATCATATTTAGCTTTTATGAAGCCCTTGTTTTGTTGCGTCGATTGCCTCTTTTTTCAGTGTTTTATCTCAAATAGTTCGCGCGTTATGAGTGTTTTATCAAACGGCTCCCCCCACTGCTTTCCCCCTCCCCCGGGGCTGTCGACCACCCAAGGGGGGGGGGGGTGACGACATGTGGTTCATAATCACCATCGTGCCTGTAACAATAATCAGAAATAACATTGCGTCAGCCTTTCCATGTATGCTCAACCCCCTTCAGATCTTTGACTATATGCTTTACGATTCTTGACTCTCTTCGCTTAAAAAGGAGACGCACACGAATGCATAAGTACAGAAATGAATAATAGATAATACAAGTAACGTGCTCTCGGTTATATTAACACAAATGGTCATAAAAATATACTGGTAGTTAAACAAAAAATATGTACTAATAGATTTCAAGTATTAACGCATATTATAAATCTCTGAACATCTATTTCTTCTTAAGTTTCTGTTTTTGTATGCTAACATAGCTAATTCAAAACGATAGCAGCAGTTTTACATGATAGGACGTATCATTAATGGTATCAGTATAGCGAGATCGAAGTGTATGTTGTCATTTAACTACCTCATAAGTAGAAATAAACAACATGTGTGGTGTTGTTCGTTTATTTATTAACTATCCATGGGCGTAGCCAGGATTCCTGTTAGGGAGGGGTAACCATAATTGCAACAAGATAGTGATTTTTAGTTACCTCCGCCCCATCCCCTTTTCTTTAGAATGAAACTTGGAAATAGCTTGAACTTATAGTTATCCTGTCCTCCTAAAAAATATTATGCTATTTTTTGTCATATGAGGCTAGAAAAAGCGGTTTTGTGGCTCCCCTGGAAGTTTTTCGAAATTGAAGTCCTAAAATTGCAACTTTAAATTATTTTTGGTGACGTTTGGAAAGAGCGTAGGAGTCAGAGGTTCTCTTCTAGGGAGCAGCAGTTTCCCCTCCCTGCCCTCTTCTGGCTACGCCCATGCAACTATCTACAGCTCATTTGAGAGGTGATTGCTTAGTTAATTCCTTTCGCTCTCCAATTCCGTCTGTCATCTTGAGATGCGTAATAAATCGTGGTTCAAGTTTGCAAATGTTTGGAAAGTGGAATTTTATTCTGTCAGAAATAAAAATAAATTGTACATTTCTGACATATTAAAAATCTATGATCGCTCGTTGTTTTTGTCAGATGATATTAGCTTATTCATAGTGTTTGCATTACCGGTTATTCGCTACTTTTTAAAACGTGACGCCGGAACACCGGCAGTAACATCTGTACATTAGAAATTAAGGAAAAAAAAGATTAAAAATGTACTTGTTTCGTTGACTTACTTCATAATTTTATGCAAAAGGTCATTCATTTTGAAACTTAATCCTGAAAAAATAGAAAGATAGGAATAAGGTACAGTCAGGGCCTTGAAAGCTCAGGAAGCTTAAGCTTCCCCTCAGAATTAACAGGGGGCTCAAAAATGACTTTAAAATTTTAGTTTCTGCTTTTGAATATATTTTAAAAAACATTCAGGTCAAAATTTTGGAAGAATTTAAAAAAGTGAGGACGGCACAGTTCATAAAATGTGGTCGCAAACTATTTTCATTTGTGGAATTTGCTCCAACGTGCTTTAATATATTTTCACCACACTTGATAAATTTTAGGAAGTGATGAATTTGAAGCAACAACTAACCACCCTTATCTGTAGCAAATGAGAGTACAAAAACATGCAATGTATAGGAGTTCAATGTGTCCGGGGGGGAGGGGGGGAGTGAAGTTTTTAACTGGAGGTATGTTTGACTGTTTTTTAAAGTAATACATACCGCATTAGTGAGTTTCAATGTGCGTAGAATTTTTAGAAAATATATACTGAAAACAAAAAGTCAGGAATTCAGACTTAGTTTCCCCTAACTTCAGTGGTTAATCGGGCCGGGTCTTAACAAAAAAAGAAAAAGTGCGATGAATCCAAAAGTGGGGTTAAACCGATTTCTTTTGAAAGTAACGATATTAACGTGCACATGATTGAGTGTGGTAAGATCTCATTTGGAGTATGGTGTTAAGTTTTGGTCTCCTTATCTTAAGATAGATATTGATGTATTGGAAAGGGTTCAAAGGCGGGCTACAAGGCTAATAAATGGACTTTCTCACTTAGACTATGATTCAAGGCTTAGAAGGCTAAAAATGTACAGTCTTGAGCAAAGAAGAGACCGAGGGGACATGATTCAGTTGTTTAAATTTATTAAAATGAAAGATGTTACGGGGCTGAAGTTTAGTACTGAAAACAGGACAAGGGGTCATTGTTTTAAGCTATTTAAATCTCAGGCTAACATGGATGTTAGGAAAAATTATTATTTTAGCAGGGTAGTGGAACCTTGGAGCAGCTTACCGGAAGAGGTGGTAATGAGCGAGGTAGTAGACAGTTTTAAGAGGGCCATTGATCTTCACTGGGGATTGTAAATTGACTAGGACCATTCTAGCTGGGCCCAGAGCCTGTTGCTGGTCGTCACTTTTGTATTTGTATTTGTATTTAACGTACACATGAGTTGTGTACCTGCAAAAAGATTAGTTCATTATCACATTTGGGCGATTTCCATAATTAAAACAAAAAACAAAAAACTTTCAAACTATAAAATAAAAGAATTTTACAAACTTTCGCGGTTTACGGTAAAATACGAACGAAAACTGGAACTACACTGTAAAAACGATTCAGAAACGTTCTGGGAATATAATGGGCAACTGATGTACCCAATTTTTTCCAGTAACAATTCTCACAAAAACCAGTAACGAAAGTAGCTGAAATTCAGTAACTTTTCTAAAATTCTCATGAAAGCCTCCTGAAATCTCTCCGTTTAAAGCCAGTCGTGTCTCGGGAACTCCAGAATAAAAGAATATAGCCTAGGAAGGTATATTACAATAGTTTGGCACCTTCCTGCGCTTCCAAGAAAGCTCCAAGAACAGTTTCGCAAACATGGTAGGAACTAAGCCAAAATTTTACTAGTCTGCAATTATTGCAAGTCTACGTAGCCCATAGACTGATTTGCTCCTTGTGGAGGCTTTATCAGTCTGAAAGAGCCGCAATCGAGACGAAGCCAAAACACGTTATAAATACTCTCAGTTAATCTTTAAACTGGGAGCTAAAAACATTTTTCGCAACAATGAGAAGCCTGCATTCGTGCGACTTATAACAATTCAGGAAAAAATTTTGACAATGATACTTGATTTTTCCAGGAAGTGGAAAAAAACTAGTGATGTTCCGAATATCCGTATCCGCGGATATCTGTGAGAAAATAAAGATCTGTATCCGTATCCGTTAATTTTTTGACGAATCATTACTATTCTAAAAAATTTTAAATATTTAAATTAAAGAGTCTTAAATTCCGTTTAAATTAGTTTTTATTCCCTATTTAAATTATAAGGTATAATTTCAGAAGCCAATTTGTACCCCCCCACCCCCGTTGCAAAAGGGAAGGGGAAATAAGTTTTAAAAGTGTGTATCAGTGTGTCTTTTTGTGGCATCGTAGCTCCTAAACAGATGATTATCGTTGTTATTAATTAAAAACCGACTTAACGTTTTTCACAATTATGGTAGTAAAAATTTACCCGTACGTTAAAAATGTTGGCCCTAGTTAAAAGAACGAAGTTTTCTGCATTTGATACTTATTTGAAACTTTCAACTTATATACAGTAGGAGCTATAATCTTGTTAAGTAAGTTTTAAATGCAATCCCCAGGCTTTATACGTGCGATTGGTAGCGATTTCATAGCTGGAAGATAAGGAGAAAAAGCTCATTGATTTAAAATTTTTACCTGCTGTCAGTTCATATTTGTTAACAAATGTGTGTTCTGACCCTCGAAATTCATCTTAATATGAGGTCGGCTCTCTCGGACATGTTTTGTTTTTTTAATTTTTAATTTAATATTAGTTTTCGCTATTGATTTGGGGTTTCTGTTATTCTCTGGGGTTCTGTTTAAAAAAAAAAAAAAAGGAGACTAAACTCTCCGTTTACTGTTTGTAAAGGTGTTCCCGGCTCTATATTTTGTCGGTCGGAGTAAGTTCGGTGGAATGGGTCAGCGCTGCATTTGCTGAATTAAAATGTGAAAAATTATATCTAGCCTGTCTAGTAGCAGCTTTACACTCTTGCTCCTGTATCCTACATCTACCGAATAAGCTAGAAATAATTTTTCACATTCCTTCTAAGCATTAATGCAGCGCTGGCCCATTCCTTCCAACTCTCCCTCAATTTTAACGGAGATTTCTTTAAAGAGTAAATAATAGTTTTGATTATATTTTTGTAGCAGTTGACATTTTTTGAAGAAACTGCCATTATTCTGACGGGAATACCTTCCGTAACAAATTTTACACTCTGATAGTTGAATTGGGAAAAAAAATTTTGAGTTCCGTATCCGTATCCGCGGATCTCGACACTAATGATCCGTATCCGTATCCGTGGATCTACTTTTTTAACAATCCGGCACAACACTAATAAAAACCATTGAAATCCCGAAACTTTTTTAGGGTACAACGAATTTAGATGTATGGAAAACACATTTTATGATTTGAAAATTAAAAAAAAAATAATAAATAAATACATAAATTAAAAAAAAAATAAAAATCTTTTCTGAGAAATTGTATAACATCATTTTTTCCTGCGTTGTGAAATGTAAAGCAACGAGGTTTTGAAGCAGCGTTCTCCAACCATTTTTTTGCACAACCAGCATATACTAGAATACCAGTCGC
Source organism: Uloborus diversus (assembly GCF_026930045.1). Taxonomy (NCBI): domain Eukaryota; kingdom Metazoa; phylum Arthropoda; class Arachnida; order Araneae; family Uloboridae; genus Uloborus; species Uloborus diversus. The sequence goes on from NC_072738.1 coordinate 160,611,586, forward strand.
AAGGCGTGTACCATTAATTTTTTTATATTATTAAAGAGGTAGACATCGCAAAAAACATGTACACACAATAAATTTTTTTAAAAAAAAAGTTAATTTGAAGGGATTCAAAAAAAAAAAAAAAAATAATAATAATAATAATAATTTGAGTTCTGAAATTTTGAATTCAAATTATGTTTTTCGCAATCACGAACTGAGACAGGACCCTACTCATTGGAGTTATTGTTTCTAGAAACGGCTCCTGTCCCCCCTCCCCCCCAAGCCTGCCTCTCCTCTTGGGCGGTTACGTGTGCATAGTTGTGTGTGTGCGTAGACCTGTGTGTATGCACGTAGGCGTGTGTGAGGGTATGTGTGTGAAGTCGTCTGTGTCTATGCGTGTGAACGTGCGTGTGTGTAGGACATGGACGCCTCCGACCAGGAGAAGCGGGTAGCTCAAAACCGGAGCAGCCACGCCGCGCCGCCAGCAGAGGACGGTGGGCGGTGGTGCTGCAAAGGCTTCTGGTCCAAGTTGAAAAAGGCACGGACACCAAAAACGGTCAAATGAGAACAATAAGCAATCGTGATTGCTCAAAAAAAAAAAAAAAAAGAAAGAAAAATTAATTTGAATTTTGACATCTTGACTTCAAATTATATTTTTCGCAATCACGAGTGTGTGTATGTAGGCGTGTGTGTTTGTGTGTGCGGGTATGTGTTTGTGTGTGTAGGCATGTGTGTTTGTGTCCGTGTGCTGGCATAAGTGTGTGGGTAGGTGTGTGTATGTAGGCGTGTGTGTTTGTGTGTGCGGATATGTGTTTGTGTGTGTAGGCATGTGTGTTTGTGTCCGTGTGCTGGCATAAGTGTGTGGGTAGTTGTGTGTATGAATGTGTGTGTGGGGAGGGTATGTGTGTGTAGGCATATGTGTTTGTGTCTGTGTGCAGGTATGAATGTGTGGGTAGTTGTGTGTATGTTTTTGTGTGTGTATGTGTGGGTGTCTGTATGTATGCGTGTGTGTATGTGTTTGTGTATGGGTGTGTAGGTGTATGTGTTTGTGCGTGTGTGTAGTTGTGTTTGTATGCGCGTGTGTGTAGGACATGGATGCAACCTGGAGACGGTTTTCGCTAGAGAAGCAGCATCGTGAGGAGCCGGTCGACGGTGATGGTGCGGAGGGTGACGGTGGGAAAATAAAATGATAGGAATTTAAAACAGTCAAATGAGAACAATAAGCAATCGTGATTGCTCAAAAAATAAATAAATAAATAAATAAAATCATAAAAATTCTTAAACAAAAAATAAGTAAATACAAAAAATAAAAGAAAGCTGTGTGAAGTCCGTTTTTGTATCATGATATTTTCTACACAAATTAGAAAGAAATATTTATAACATTTTTTTTTTCCAAACAGGCAGTAAAGTCACCCAATGCAGAAGACAAATGCACAGACACAAGACAACTCATGGACATAACACAATACGAAACTCAAGGCACATAATTAAAATTTTCGAATTATTAATAAGAATTTAAAGTACGTTTCAGATTATTTTTGAACCTTTTTACGTTGAAGATATCAATAGTATCAAAATGTTTGTTGCATAATTTATAAAATTGATGTATAACTTGCAAATTCATTATTAACTATAGTTCCCCGTCCCGATCTTGTTCGAGTTGAACAATGGGGTCGTTTCCAAAATTTTAAAAGCATTTTTTTCTGAAAGAACATGCTTAAAAACATAGGATTTGACCTTTTTTTAAATAATTTGTTTAAGTTTAATATTTAAAAAAATAAAACTGAAATCGGTGCGCTTTCATTGTTTACGCTTCTGCCGATGACATCAAAAATGATGAAATGCCATTCAGTGTTGCCATTCACAGAGCAAATATTTAATTCGCATCTTTACTTACGCATATTGGCAACGATAGGGTGGATAGCAAGCGTAGAGCGCAATGTTTAATTCGCTTCTTGATTATCATAACGTGGAAAGGCAGTAGAAAGATGCGCCAAAGAGCATAATTTGTGACATCACCAAGACCACCCCTTGTTTGAAAAATCGAACTAATTTAAAAAAAATCGGAACAATTAAAAAAATTAATTTAAAAATAACTGTTAGGAAAATTCAAGTATTTTCTGGGTTCATGTTATTATTTTTGCTCATTCTATTAATTTCAGTGACAAAAAGTACTACTTTTGACTGAAGGAAACAACTCCATTATTTACTACCAAAATTGCGTAGAATAATTTGTTGGATTGCTAGTTCATTCTTTTCAAATCAGTGTCTCCAGCAGTTAAAATCCCGCAAAAATGAGGTCTAGCTAGGAACACTCTCAAACAAGTCATTTTTTGAAGAAAAAAAAAGGTTTATTAAAATTAATTCCTATTTACTTTGTAAAAACGATTCAGAAACGTTCCTGGAAAATAATGGGCAGCTTATGTGCCCAATTTCTGCCAGTAACATGCCTTGAAAAATCCAGGAATATTTTCCGCTAAAGCTCAGTAACCTTCATGAAGTTATCCTGGAAGCCCCCCCCCCCCCCTCCTGAGAAATTCAAAAATATTTCCGTTAAAAGTCAGTCGTGTGTCTGGAAAATTAGAGGAAACGTAAAACTGTATAATATAATAGCTAAGCATCTCCTTGCTTTATCAAGGAAGTTCCAAGAGCATTATGGATAACATGGCCAAAGCTAAGCCAGAATTCCAGGCAACTGACGAGAACTTTATCCGCCAGCAATTCTTGCAAAGCATAGTAGTCCACACTTTTTCGCTCCCTTAGGGAACTTAATTAGTATGGACGGGCCGTAGCTGAGCTAAAGCCGATGCACTTTATAAATACGTTCAGTTAATCTTTAAACTGGGAGCTAAAAATATTTTTCACAACAGCGAAAAGTCTGCATTCGTGCGACTTGTAGCAATTCAGGAAACCTTTTGCCAAGGATACTTTATTTTTCCAGGAAGCGGATAAAAATGATCAAAATCCCGAAACGTAACACGAAAATAGCCAGTAACGTTTCGAAATTGTTTTAGTGTGTAGGAGCTACGATTTCACACAGAGACACGTCAAATTTATAATTCCCTTCTCTTTCTGTGTTGGGGGTCAAAAATCGCTTTGGATTTAACGTTTGAGGCATTGACTGATTTGCATCATATTGATTGATTTGCAAATTATCTTTGCTGTGGAACTTTTCTTATTGCATAAATTGTGCCGATTTGTGAAAGACTGAAAGATTAGTTATCTAACAAAGGTTTGCCCGGAAACTTCGGGTTAAGTCATGAAAAAAAAAACGCGCTGATGTGTGCATGACATGACTTCCTTTTAATGTCATTTCCCCATTACTGGCAATTTTAATTTAATTTACCAACAGTGGCCATATTGAAACCAAAAAAAAAAAAAAAAGACACCAAATTTGTCGCCAAGTTGGCGACTAAAAGACTGGCGATATACCGTCAAGTGTCCGACAAATTATAACACCACTTGAGTTGACATCGAAATTAATAATGATTCCCCCCCCCCCCAAAAGAGGGGCAAAAGACCCCCTTAGTAACCAAACCAAAAGGCAAGGCAATGCAACCAAAAGGCAAGGTGCCCAACTAGGCTTTACTAGAAGTCTACGTACCAAATTTCAACTTTATATGGCATACCGTTTTTGAGTTATGCGAGATACATACAGACATACACACATACATACGTACATACGGACGCCACGAGAAAATTCGTTGTAATTAACTCGGGGGTCGTCAAAATGGATATTTCGGGCGTCTGTACGTTCCTAGGCATATATCCACGTGTGGTTGGATCGGAAAAAAAACTTTACATTCATTCGAGGGTGAGAAAAATGGAAATTAAGGTCGATTTTTGAGTGAAAATTTTTTCGCGAATACAATACTTCCTTTTTTGTAAAAGGAAGTAAAAAAAAAGGCTTTAGGATTCAATTAATGAATTCCCGGCTTTTTTATACTGAAAATATAATTTAATAAATATGATTCAATAATGTCAAAAGCCACTTTTGCTGAAAATTGTAGGAAAATTCATTTACGTCAACGAAAAATATTCAATGGAATAAATTCTTCCTCAAAGCATTCTCTTCCCGCCATTTTCAAATCCGTTGCCTAGACGACGAGGCCTCTGTTTGCTTTTTACTGGGCGTGTTCTCAGTCGAGGGGAAGGGTGGAGCATATGATGAGAGTTGTTCTAAAGCGATATGGAACTCTTTCTCTTTCTCTCTCTCTTTTTTTTTTTTTTTTTTTTTTGTTCGTAGTCGGAAAATCTAATGATATAGTCATTTTTTCAGCTTCCTCATGACCGTATCAATCGCTTTCGGAAACTTTCTTTTCATCTGGAAGAACTTTCGCACAAAACTTTTGCATAGCCAGTTTTTATGCTTCCTTTTTCTAAAGATTAAAGTTAATTTATAGGCTTTTTTACTTCCTTTTACAAAAAAGGAAGTATTGTATTCGCGAAAAAAAATTCACTCAAAAATCGGCCTTAATTTCCATTTTTCTCACCCCCGAATGAATGTTGGTTTTTTTTTCCGACCCGACCACACGTGGATATATGCCTAGGAGCCTACAAACAGCCGAAATATCCATTTTGACGGCCCCCGAGTTAATTACAACGAATTTTCTCGTGACGTCTGTATGTACGTATGTATACGTATGTGTGTATGTGCGCATGTGTGTATGTGTGTATGTATTTCGCATGACTCAAAAACGGTATGCCCTAGAAAGTTGAAATTTGGTACGTAGACTCCTAGTGGGGCCTAGTTGTGCAGCTTCCCTTTTGGTTGCATTTGGATGTTACTAAGGGGTCTTTTGCCCCTTTTTGGGAGGCAACCATTATTAATTTCGATGTAAACTCAAGTGGTGTTATAATTTGTCTCACACTTGGCGATATATCGCAAGTTTTTTGGTCGCCAAGTTTTGTCGCCAACTTGGCGACAAATTTTGCGATTTTTTTTTTTTTACATTTGGTTTCACTTTGTCCACTGTTGGTGATATTTAGAGAGTAAACAATTGAATCACATTAAAATTGCCAGTAATGGGGAAATGACATTAAATTGGAGTAAAAGGAAGTCATGTGATGCACACATCAGCTCGTTTTCTATTGCTTTAAACTAGCAACTAGCATCCATCTCAGACTTACGTAAAAAAAAATATTCTTCATCCCAGCAATGAACTGTAGCAATTAACAAACATTTGATTTTTATTTTTTGTTGATCTCGACTAAAACTTATTATTATTATTATTATTATTATTTGTGAGCTAAACAGTTTAAACTTAAGTTTTTTCCCCCGAACGACGTTCAGTTCTCAATGCATGACGCTGACCATCAAGGGTCCCCCATGGCGGGGGGGGGGGAATTACGGCGCAAGTTTCGCAATCAAAATGGGTGGGGGATGTTTAACATTTTTTTTAAATTAATAAATTTATAATTTCATTAATTTATTTTTTATTTCATTTATTTATTTAGTTTGTATATGCATGTACGTTATTAAAAGTCAAAACTCTTTTCCAATAAAATAATAATCAAATGTGAATAAAAAAATAAATAAATAAAATATTTTGGAAAAATAAATGAAACAAAACAGAGCCAAAAAAAAGGGGGAAAGAGGGTTGAGAAAAATGGGGTGGGGGTGGGATTTGCGCCATTTAACTTGGGGGGGGGGGGTGAGATGGGCACCCCTGTTGACCATCAAAAATGTTCAATCAAGCTATCCTATAACTTTGAATATAAATTAGTTACTTTACACTTTTCTCGGTATCCTAAAATAGGTATTGGGTAGGTATTAGACAATAAGATTGCATAAATAATGGAATTGATCTCATTTTTTCTATCAATTTTTTTTTGCTACAAATATTAATTAAGGAGTCGGAGGAAAGGATGTCACAGGCAACAAAAAGTGGGACATCCCATCTTTTTCATAAAAAAAAAAAAATGCTTATCTTTACTAATAATAAAGCTGAAAGTCTGTCCGGAGGATCTCTGTGACGCGCATAGCGCCTAGACCGTTCTGCCGATTTTTATGAAATTTGCCACAAAGTTAGACCGTAGCATGGGGGTGTGCACCTCGAAGCGGTTTTTCGAAAATTCGATATGGTTCTTTTTCTATTCCAATTTTAAGAACAAAACTATCATAAGATGGAAGAGTAAATTACGAAATTATCATAACGTGGAACCGTAACATGGGCACAAGCCATGTGGCGAGATACGAAATTATCATAACGTGGAACCGTAACATGGGTGCAAGCTAATTGGCGAGAAAATTCACCATACATTATTTGTAAATATACAGGCGAACCAAAACACCTTTTAATTTTTCTATTACGGACAAAGCCGTGCGGGTTCATCACAAGATTCAAGTTCTTCAGCCGTACGTTTCCAAACGAAGTTTTTCCGCTGTCGAACCACCAGTTTAGAATCGCTGAAGCCTAGATGTTCAATTTATAACAGTGAGAAGGGAAGTAAAAACTTTCAAAAATAAAATTGCAATTTTTTATTCAAGCAAAAAGAAGCACTGAATCTATATTGTCGTGAGAAGGCAAAGGGCACTAACTGGTCATTTTTAATTTTTCATTTCTTTTTTTTTTCTTTTTTTTCATTTTTGTCATCTTATTGTACTTAAGCTTGTTTATTTAATGTCCGCTAAAAAAAAAGCGCAAACGAAAAAAAAGGGGGAAAAAAAAGAATTAATTTGAATTTTGACATCTGGAATTCAAATTATGTTTTTCGCAATTACGTGTGTGTGTATGTAGGCGTGTGTGTTTGTGTGTGTGTGCAGGTATGAGTGTGTGGGTAGTTGTGTGTATGAGTGTTTGTGGTAGGGGGGGGGGGAATGTTTATGTATGTTTAGGCATATGTGTTTGTGTCTGTGTGTAAGTATGAGTGTGTGGGAGTTGTGTGTAGGTGTGTGTGTATGTGTAGGTGTCTGTATGTATGCGTGCGTGTGTATGTGTGTGTGTAGGTATCCTAAAATATCAGTTTTACTAGTAAAACAGTCAAATTACCGGATCCAGTTCAGCTATGTCAAAATAAAGCATTTCTCTGCGTGTCAAATATTATCAAATTATCATGCCGTGGCGAGAGTTTCATTGTTGATGACGTCAGCGTTACTGAATCATTCGCTATTATATATATATGAGGATATAAAAAAAAGGTAACAGCCTTGCAACCGAATTAAAATATTTACCCGCAACAAACAATTGTGAAGTACACGTTCCCTTTTCAGCTGAAAAAAGAAAATGGCTGCATGTAATTCAGCTTCGAGTGCTTGGTTCTTTCTTTCAATTCTGCCCATGGCAATAGTTGTATTGCTATTTTTGGAGGTTGCGTAGTAACTGAGGAAGGTTCGAATTAGTTACATAAAACCTACCGAAAATTCTTTCATTGTTCCAGACTGGCTTTAACAGGGATGGTTTCCAGATTTTTCTGAAAGATTTAAAGATAATTTCAGGAAGGTTATTGGTTTTTAGCGAAAAACGTCCCTGGTTTTTGCAAGATGAACTGTTTTGCAAGATGTTCCTGGTTTTTGCTGGCAGAAATTGAGCAAATTAGCTGCCGAGTATTTTCTAGGAACGTTTCAGAATCGTTTTTACAGTGTGATTGCTTTACATAATGTCAGCCTTCAAGGTTTTTCTCTGCTGTTATTTGTATTTTAATACCTTTTTGTAAACAAATATATAAAGGAAAGAGAAAATCAAAACGGTGTATATAATACTGTCAAATTTTTTAATGTTCTTTATCTTTTTTGTTTTGAGGGAGGAGAAAACAACGAGCATTGGTAAAGATTTTAGCAACTTAAATGATGGAAGGATGAGTTTTTTTTTTTTTTTTATTTGAGCAATCACGATTGCTTATTGTTCTCACTTGACTGTTTTGAATTCCTATCATTTTATTTTCCCATCAGCACCCTCTGCCAGCACCACCGTCGCGTCGACCGGCCTCACTGTGCTGACCCTCTTGCGAAAACCGTCTCCAGGTTGCGTCACTTGCCTACACACACATACAAACACTCATGCCTGCGCACAGACACAAACACACACTCCTACACACACACATACACATACACTAATGCATGAAACACATATGCCTACATACACACACACACACACGCGAACGCCTACACACACAGCACTGCATACACAACACGCACACACATGTATACATACACACACGCACCCACACACATGCGCCTACACAAACACACACACATGCGCTTACACAAACACACACGCGCATTCATACACACACACGCTCGTGATTGTGAAAAACATAATTTGAATTCAAGATGCCGAAAATTCAAATTAATATAATTGTTTTTTTTTCTTTCAATTCAGTTCTAGTTTTTTTTCCAATTCAGTTCTACAATTTATTTCTTCAACACGTGAGCACATTAATGTGGGGGTAAAATGGTTGAGTTTAAAATATTTTTAGTAATTAATATTCAAAATTCACTGAGACCTAACAGTTTTAAAGAAAAAACTTGAGAGTAATTAAAACCTAAGACATAGCGGATTTTGTTATTACACGAGTGGGGCACAATTTGTTTTCAGGGATCAGTTTTAAAAATGCTCATTTGAAATTATTAGCGGCTGATTGGGCACTGTTTACATAAAACAAAACGCCTAGTTGATTCACAACCAAAAATGTGTTTTTCGCTTTGTGTTCTCTTTGTAAAGTAGCCAAATCTTCCATTGTCCAATGGTGTACCTCTTAAAAGCACTGCACTTTCGCTAATTGCCCAACCATTCGTTTTTTCTTTGATTCCATCCATATAAAGCAGAAAAGTTTCCATTTCAAAACAATTTGATAACTTTACGACGCTCTCCCTCATTAGAAGCTCATTGTTGACAGTCTGAAAGCCCAAATTTTCTTCAACCATAGCAACAAAACGACTTTTTTCTTTATTTTCTTAGACTAAAGTTCACATTTTCAAACATCTGCTATTATCGTCGTCCGGTTTGTAAAATTGCACTCTCACTGTCAATTGTCGGCCATTAAAAATGATTCACGAAATCGTCTTCGTGCTCCAGTGATTTTCTTCGAATTTCAACTAACTTTCGTTTTTAAAATGAGAGGGGTAATTTCATTTTTTTTGTTGTTTCTAAGCAAAACCGCGAAATCAAAACTGAAAACTTGATAGTCGAAACAAGATTTTTTTCTTTAGCAATCAACGTCAAGGGTTACTTATCCTTCCAACGTCTCTTATTGGCTGTTGAAAAAGGGGTGACAGTACTGATCAAGGTCGCATGGTCAATGGTCTCGGTCCATCCCTTTAATTTGAATGACGCAGGAAGGGGGAGGGAATGGATTCCTAGAAACAGAAGTAAAAAGGAATGAACATTTTCCAGCTAGCATAGAGTCTCTACATAGGGTAAGGTCGGGTAGTATCGGACACCTAAGCCATTTCAATCATAACACTTTTTGTTTTATTTGTAAATAATTAGTTCTCAAACTAAATTATGCTGTACTAAGTTACCT